>NC_089795.1:37875267-37990267 GCF_040412425.1 Macrobrachium rosenbergii
ATGCAAGAGTGGAAAGGAATCGCGTAAGTTTGTAAATGCTTGTGAAAAGTGGTGATAGTGGAACTGTGGTGAGAGGGTTTGTAAGGTATTTCTGAATGCTGGAAAGGTTCCAAAAATAAGCGTGTTATGGCTCCGTGACTCTTTAATATTTTTTTGATAAAACAGTGACAGAAACTGGGAAAGAACTGATATAAATATACATATACATAAAACGTTATCAATATATATATATATATATATATATATATATATATATATATATATATATATATATATATATATATATATGTGTGTGTGTGTGTGTGTATGCATTAAATATACTGACTGGAGATGGTGAATAAAAGTTTTAAAGCAATGAGAATTTGAAACCGTTCTGCAGAGCACATAACTAACAGATAACGTGAGCAAGACTACGGGTGCGGAGGTAAATGGAAACCAAGAAGGCAGAGCAATGAAATGTTAACAAGGATTAATAGAAGATGACGATTCATACAGGTATTTGGAAATAAATACAGTATTACGGGTAATGCTTAATGTGCTACGGAACTGTTGAGACAACACTCCTTTACGGCTGTCATGTGTTGACACTGAATGAGTGAGAAGGAAAATGTTTAATCTGTTGATACTAATGCTTTGTGTGCTATGTGAGGGATAAGAACTGAAAGAGTAAGAAGTTTAAAGATATACTGAAGTAGTGGTATAAAGCTTAGCATAGCTGAAAGGACAGATCAGACTGTTTTGAGATGGTTTGGACCTGTAGAAAGAATGGAGGACGATAATTGGTTGAAAAGGGTATAATTCGGAAGTAACAAGGGAGTATAGGAAGTGTAAGGAGGAGAATAAGACAACCTGAAAACCGCTGGAAAGTTAGGAGTGAAAGAGGTACTTTAAAGGAAAAACTTAAATATAATTGAAAACCGAAGTTTACGCAATTTAGCGGTAAACTGACGCGTTCGATGCGCTGCTGATGAGCTCCCTGTGTAGGTAAATGAAGCTATTAATGATGTTGTTCAATATCATAATAACAATTCCAATGGACAGTGTTACTGCTTCAACGAGATGTGAAAACACGTCGCATATTGCATTTACGCACAACAAAGATTTAGTAATTACGACAGGCTATTCAAAATCCAACTAATAAATCATATGCAGATCACGTTCCAATCAAATTCATAATTTGCAAAGGCAAATTGCAATTATCGGCAAGTCATCTGTTATTTGCAACAGTCTGTCTATTTTTGCTATGCAGTATATTTGCGCTGGGTGAGGGCGCTTTCAGTTTTTAACAAATCGAGTTTGCCGAAGCAGTTTTTACGATAATTACGTTGGTTCACATAATTCCATCACAGGCTACCGAGGGACAGGTCAATTTCTGCCATTTTCGTTGGCAAAAAGGAAAAAAAAATTTTTTTTTTTTTTTATTTTACATTCAAAAGTATTATGCCTGGTGCTACACGTGCGCTGGGTCATTATTCTTTCTTAGTAGGTTGTCTGTGTTAATTATGGCTTCTGTTATTCCTGTGGTTTATAATAAACTTGATTAAAGACAAAACGCTTTTAAACTGGTCAGGACACGTCACTGCATTTTCACTGGTTGGTGTTTTGAAGTAATTACACAAGTTAGAAATGGTTTACTGGAAGTTTCTTGATTCCTTTACTGCATCGGTTAAAAAACAATCATCTATCTTTTCATAGCTTATATTAAAAATTTATCAATTTTCTTAGGTTCGATTTGACATCTGTATTTGAATAAACCGGCTTAATATACTTGTCTCCCAGTTAGAAATTATATTGTTTGTTACACAAACAAGCATTAATTATATATAATAATATCAACCATTTATTCCTTATGTAAATGAATACTACTTCTAATTTAAATTGTTAAGGTATATTATATATTTAATATAATATCCAATTAATATAAAAAATATATAAAGCATGACAAAAAAAATATTAAAATGGGATTTCGCGAGTAGAAACTAAAAGAAAAACAATCAATGCTCTCTAAACATTAAGTAATTAACCAATATCAAATAATTTACTCGTTTGAAAATAACTCAGTGGATCCTAGGCCAAAGGCGTCTCCCTTGTGCCACACAACATCTGATGAATCTGTTCGACGGTTTTCAAAGATGGAAAAAATTAGTAAAAATCCCGAGTTTTGACAGCATATATCACCAGTATGGGTTAACCCTCGTCCTGAGAACATTTCTGATAGAGAGCTTAAAATCTCTCTCTCTCTCTATCACTATGTATATATATAATATACATATATGTATATAAATGTATACCATATATATAATCTATATATATCTATATACAAATACATATACATACATACATTCATACACACACAGCAAAATTGTCCAAAAGGAGACATGGAAATAATATTGGAAATTCAACACGATAAAAACTACCGGTTCGTTATACTGAATTTACAATACCAGCTCAACGATGCTTCGCAAACTAAACCAGGCAGTAACATCGGAAATGATAATTAATCGGGACATCTACACATAAACGACGAAATAAACCATATCGTCAAAACAAACTTTGGATGCTTAGTCTCGCACTAACTAATCTTCTTAACCAATAAAAAAATGAAAACTTTCGGCCAGGTGGCACAGATGTAGTCTACAAACTTGCAAAGAAACAGCATCCTTAAGCTCTAATGCAAGGAAGCTTCGGGCTACGGTAATAAAAAAAATAAAAATAAAGGCAAGTGTATATATAAACACTCATTTTCCAGTGTAAACGTTCACTATTAGCTGAAGAGCAGTTACATTCACATACAATATACAGAAATTACGCAGGCAAATTTTCTATCTTGTAAGTAAATTTTCCTCAAAGAATTCGAGATGAGATGCATAGAAAATCACATAAAACATTACGTATATAGAACACTCAGACCAATAAAAATTAAAGATCAAAACACTGATATATGGAATACAAATTTAAAAACAAAAGTAAAAAAAAAAAAAAAAAACCGTGAGGTGAGATGCAAATTACCACCAATAACTAAACATGCAAAATGTAACGCCGTGATATCCCAACTGCTAAATCGGAGCCAGGCGGCGATCCCGGCTTATTTATGAAATTACATAATCCCTGGGTCCATTATAGTGCAGCGCCCATGATACGAATTCTCCGTGTCAATTAATAATCATAGGTTGATTTGTGCTAATTGATGGACTGAAAGAGACGGGTCACATAATCATTGTGCGTAAAATCCACTCAGTGACATTTCTCTTTTTAATGTTTATTAAAGGCAAAATCCACCCAGCGTCAGTTTTCCTATGACATTTAATCTGTGCTTTATAGCATAACAGTCTAACATGTGCTACTTTTTAACAAATATTCTCAAGCAAAAACCACCCAGAACAATTTTTCTTTTTTCTACGTATTATAACAGAAGTTCACCGACTATATTTCTTTAAACATCTACTCAGACGCAGAAGCTTCCAAGTGATCATTATTATTTCTAATGAAACTCTCATACAGTGCAATTCGTTTCTACCAAATAAATTCTATCTTAGAAACTACCCAGTACAATTTCGTCTTTAACGTTTACTTTCAAGGTAAAGTCGGTTTCACTTTCTTTTCACTTTTTTTTAAGAAAGTAAAAGACTTTCAATACATTTTTTTCTTCTTGAACATCTATTCTAATGGAAAACCAACGGTTTAATTTTTTCCTTATGTTAATTATTACATACGACCATCAATACCAGAGTTTTTCTATCATGTTTATTCTTAAGGATATTCGAAAGTAGAGCATGTTTCAACTGTTTTAATGTAAAATGTTCCAAATGTCAGCTTCACTTGTAAGGTTTAACGTAGGATCGATTTAACGCTATATCCTATAACGTTTATTCTCATGCCACTCTGCTTTGCGTCACGTATGTGAATTCTTTCCATTTGTAATTCATTATAAAATCCAGAAAGTGGCACTATTTTATTATCATCATTCTCAGCAACATTATTATTATTATTAGGCCAGTTACAACTCTCTTTGGAAAAGTAAAAATCTTCAAGTCCATAAGCTTATTCGAGCGTTAAGTAATAATTCATCTATATTTGTTTTTTTTTCCAAAACGAACAGTAAACTGAAATCTTGGAATGATGATACTAATTCTGTAGTCGAACCGCTGTAGCTTCTGAAGTTCAAACTATAATCACATCGTAGTGAGATTCATTACCAATCTACAACCAAATAGTAACAACAATATACAAACTAAAACCAAATAACAAGAAATGTTACCTAACTAAAACCACAGAATTAACGCCCACTTTCTAACCAAATCCAACAAACTCCCCATTTAGCCCAAAAAAGGTTTCTATCTCTCTCATCTCCAAGGGAAAATATCCCAGAATTCATACGAAAAACAACTTATGCTAAAAGCATCACCACCCCAACAAATGCTACAATGATTTGCCTCCAACGCTAAAGCCATCAGCGATCGAGTTCAAGTAGAAGATGCTTTTCATCATATCTACTGTTAACCACAAGTCCTGAGTAAAAAGCTAATACACATAATAATTCGATACTAGGCAAAAATCCCTGTCACCTATGCTAATTTATGAAAGAAGCGCATGCACCTGTTCCAGAGAACTCAGTTCACGTTGCACAATGTTGCCGATTATGGAATCACCTTCCCTGTTTAATCGTTTGGATGATTTTGGAATTTACTGTCAGTTTAATTTACACACAAACACACACACGGACACATATCATAGTGCCAAAATAAAGCATATTTAGAACAACCCCAGAAAATAACTAGTTTACATAGCAAAAAAGAAGAGCATAATTCATAAACCACACAGTGAGTGTCCAACCTGAGGTGCAAATCACCGAGACGACACATTATAATTCAATACTAACGACAAAAAATACCACTTCCAACAAACAGCTACTTTTCACCGATTTGAACCAAAACAGAGAGAGCATGTGGCATGAGGAACGTTTGATGGAATGGGTGAGGGCAGGGGTGTGGAAAGGGGAGGGGGAGAGGGAGGAGATGCAAGAATATCACAAGCAGCATTTTTCCGGCCAAATCCTCTTATAACCTCTCGGGCAAAAATCCGTTCAGAATCCCCCTCCCTCTCAGACTAGCACCACTAAATCCTCCCATCTCAGCACTCGTACAGGCATTGGCTCAGCTCGAAGAGGGTGCCACGCGAGTTTTCTGGATTCCAGGATTCCGTTCATCCGCCAGAGCCAACTGGAACCTGCATGAGCCTTGGGACGTGACTGGATCTCTCCCGAGAGGATTTCTCGCCTTCAAACACATGGGCATACACAGGTACGTACCTGGAACAAAATGAAACCACCATTAGGCTAGGGCAATGCAAGTTTTACTGCAATGTCAAAACATGTCTGTAATACTAACAAAGAAAACTGATAGGTTAAATTTAGCATCATACCAACTCGTGTACCTCACCTCATCGAATTAGATTTAGTTGTAATTAAAATATTGTGGTAAGTCTAGGGTATAAAAACAGTTAAACCATATATACAATGAACAATTTAGTATGATGATAAACTTAAGTTTTGCCCTTCTAAAATACCTTGACATTTCGAAACTGATTTTGCAATGGACTGGTATGGGTTTACATGGATTTAACGATAACATTGCAAATATCTATAAAGTAAAATGGAATACAGGAGTACATTTTATCTCATGCATGCTATTTATGTGGACAGGAAAATATTAAATGGAAGAGCCGTACGTCGTGGCACTAGAGCCTGAGTAACTGAAACATGGAACCTAAAACTCGTAGACTTTCTCGGCCAGCAGGTTCCACCAGTAAATTCACGACGAATATCAAAGCCGTTAGAATTAACAATTTCCCGAACAACTGGCAGACGACCGTAATCATAGTATTCATGTCACAACAAAAGGCATTTTAAGAGTAACATAACTAACTTTCAAAAGACATTATGGTAAAATCACCAGTTTTCCAAAGAACAAAAACATTGAGATTCACCCCCCTCCCCAGCCCCAAATTAATGATCTACCCTGGAATATTTTAAATTGTTACGTATAAACCACAAGCAAATCATAAAATCACTTGACAATCTTGAGGTAAAACAATTTGCAAAACCCCGCCCTTAATATAAAGATATATAAATATGTTGCAATTTTCAACTTTAATTACTATTGAAAAAGCTTTTAAAATAAAGACAAAAGAAATGAACTGACGCTAAAAATCAAGATTTAAACTTTCATACATGTTTACGCAAAAATCTAGATATCTTGCATCATCAGTGAAACTGTCGACCCTTTTGAAATGTCATGTAATCGTTTGAAGACCGAACTATGTTATTTACAATTCTGAACATCAAGAGCTACAAACATTGCAATATACAGGATGAAAATCCATAAAAATCTACATCTAACATTATCGACAACAGCAGTATCAACTACGCATAAAGATGTCTGGAATATATAGACTATTTTAGTAACGTCGTTCAATACCAATATAAACAGCTAAAAATATTAAAATCTCCCCCCCCATCTTTACATAACCTAGAATGAAATCGTTTACCACAGCCTTAAAACTAAACTTATTCAACCGCCTTTAGATCATAAAATAGACGCCTTAAAAAAAATAACGTCACAGAATCTTCCAAGATGCATCAGCTTCTGAACTGGCCTCCCCATTTATTACAGAGGACTCACACATGAGCCATTCAGTCTCAAATAATGACGCAATTAAGTCACTTAACGTCCACTTTATAAACAAATGGGGGTTATTCATCACCACCAAGACCGCGAGAATTGTACTTCTCGAATGAATTACAGCGAGCGCTACAATGCCGTCTCGTTCCTTGATAGCAATACGGCATTTGGCTTACGTAAGGATTTCGTTATTTACAGCTCAGTGGTCTGGTCAAACTAAGGTTTCATTCCACTTAGGTCAAGGAGAAAATTGCCAAATCTCCAATCTTTGACGCAAAAACTTATTCAAAGGGAAATAGGTAGCATTATATGTATGTATGTATGTATGTATGTATGTATGTATGTATGTATGTATGTATGTATATATATATATATATATATATATATATATATATATATATATATATATATATATATATATATATATATACACATACATACACAAACACAGAGAGAGAGAGAGAGAATTTCATCTGAGAAACGCTTCCACAATACTATCAATTAGAGTGAAATTTTACTAGCGCACGAGAGAAAAAGTTGAACATATATGAAGCTTATTTGCGTTATGAAAAAAACACCATGAAACTTAACATAGGAGAAACTGCCAACTTTGTCCGAACTCGATGAAAGTAATCACACAGACAAAGGCACAATAATGTGTCATAGAGCGGCCGACATCAAACGGGAAATTTTCGGAAAAATTGGTCAATGCAAGCAATGTGCTCGCTCTAATGAAAATAGGGACAGCCAGCTCCGAACTGGTATGGCGCTGAGAGAGAGAGAGAGAGAGAGAGAGAGAGAGAGAGAGAGAGAGAGGACGAGACAAGTTTGCATTGGCTGGTAAAAGAATTACAGTCAAAAGTGGCGCTGGAAGAAAGCATTAAAGGGAAGGTAATTGGCAGGCGGGTAGGAATAAAAGGAGTACCCAGTGATAGAGGAAACGATGGAGAGATATTTTTCTGTATGAATAGCTAGAAAACGGCAACAGTTAATAATAGTTTTTGGGTAAAACTGAGCATGGTACAGTTGCAGTAGAATAGTCGTGCGGGAGCGGACTGGCACGAGAAACAATCAATGCTCGTGGGAAATCACAGATATGCATCTATAATATGCTGACCAAACAATGTAACGATATTAAATGGAATACAGCCTGCAACCGAACCAAAAAGGTTTGTTTATTAAAGTAAATCATGAACAAGAGATTTCTGCCCTCCAAATGACTATGCACTACTAAATGATGATGCAAAGGTAACTGATACCAACAGATCAAACTTATGAAGTAATTCAATATACAGCAACCAAAATGTAGAATCTACTGGTCACTTTATACCACACATATGTAGTTGCAATGTTTTCAGACATTACACAAAGCATAAGATGAAATTATCCTGTATAATTATTCAACTTTCCACGATTAGTCCCACACACACGTGAGGCCAAAGGTAATATTATTTCCTCCCATTCTCAGCTCTATAAAAAACATATCTATTTAATATCTGTGTTCACGTGTCATTTTCCAGGGAAGATTATAGCGATTATATTTACCATGCCAAATTAAGTGACTCTAAAACCAAGAGAAAGCTAAAGGACGAAGAGCGAGCAAGACAGTACAAAATCAATCTGTTCTTTCCTTACAACAAAAGTAAATAAGAATCTTTATGTAATATGTTAAAGAAACAGAAGCCTTGGATGAAAACGAATAAAAGGAAGTCATGGCCAGTTATGCAAAATCAAAATGGAAATCTTTCGCATAAAAAAATGGAAGACTTCAATTGCAATGCAATACCTGGAAGCCTTTGCCTGCACTGAAGTTAAAAGGGAAACAAAACACTAAAAGAGAAACAATCGCGTTTTTCACTGGCTGTACGGCCTCTGGTCATAAAGGAAAAGAGAACACCAAATAATTAGATGAAAACTTTAAAAATAACAATGTAATAAAACAGAATTATCTATGACAACGAACACTCTACTATATATATATATATATATATATATATATATATATATATATATATATATATAATAATAATAAATATATATATATATATATATATAATAAAATAAAGCAGTTATAAAATATAACACATAAGCGAGCAAAATCACTCAAACACACAAAAGGTAACCATAAAATATTAAGCAACAAACAATAAACTAAAATAAACAAGTTACCCATTAACATTAAATAAGTAGGATGCTCGAAGACGAAATATTCAACGGTATTACTGTGGTCGTATGAAAAAAAACCTTGACACTTAAAGATAACATCGTCAGCCGTATGTGCAGCCCACAAAAATAAGAAACTATAATAAATCAAAAAAGGTTTACCAAGCATAAACACTGTTACTTCTTTAATAAAGGAAATTAATGAGTAAAGTAATATGCATTAAGCTATAAATCGGATAAAAGAACATAAATAAAACAATAAGGGCTCAATAGAACATGAGACTGTGGATACTAATGAAATAAAATTGGAAAAAAGAATACACTCTTCTAAGTGTGACAAAATTAATGCCAAAAACAATTTTAAAAAATTCATTCAAAAGGGGAAAAACGAGAAACTTCCTCGGAAAAAACAAATCCGGTCTGGCAGGCCTTGAGACAAATAAAACTTAAAAAGAAAACACACTTCATTGCCCAACTAGCGCATAAAGCTCCAGACGGAAATGAAAAATCACATATCCTTTGGTTGGCATGGCAAAAATCTTTTAATCATCAAGGAAAAACATCAAAAACTGAAGACATAAAATAAAACTTTGACGCAATGGCAAAATATAAAACTACTTGCATCAAAAAGCATTTTCAGGGAAAAAAACACTTGAAAAACTGGTAAGAACAACAGGGAAATACAAAAATACTAAACGTGGTCAAGGAAAAGGAAAAAATGCTGACGTTGTTAACACGAAACCTTAACAGCCAATAAACATCGGAAACAAAAAAAAATTATTTGGTAAAGAAACTAAGACTATTCCAACCAGCGCAACGAAAGAAAAAGAAACCAACACCTGCCGAATAAAAACAAAGCGAAAGTAAATATTTCCAAGATAACGCTGAAAAGATTTAAAGCTGTAAACATGAAGCTGGGAAAAACCAAGGTCTGAAACTGGCAAATATTTTAAGAAAAATTATGGAATGCCTAAACATCAATAAGACTCAAATGTGTAAGTGTTCAAACGGCAAAATAGCGGTATACATACAGTAAATCAAAAACAGCACAGTATAACCAAAGTACGACAAACATTTGACCGGAAATGAGAATTGCTAAATAGTATGCAATTAAAAATAAAAAGGATATCACAAACTGGGAGGATGCATGAAACATTTTTTAACACCTTACGATGAATGGATAGACGCAATGCATTTAACCCAAGGCTCAAACAATGGTCGCTGTATCGTATTTACAACCGAAGTTCAAAATATGATCTCTGTAATATACTTTCAGAGTCAAAGCTCAGCAACGATCAAGGCATTGTAACTAAGGCAAAGCTCAATCAACAGGGCCAAGAACGTCATCAGCGCATGAAGAACTAGGCGCCTTGCAGAACCCAAACATAGTCAGTCAGTTGTGATGTCACCATGCAACATGGCGCAATACCTTATATTCTTCTGTTCCTCATTTTTTTTCACCGCGTTCGTTCCATGTTAATGCTTGTACAATTTAACATAAGCAGATAAAAGCAAATACGATGAGGGCATATAAAGCAACGCGCCGGAGCAGACTAAAAACTTTTCATTCATTTTAAATGAGTCCCTTTTCCCGCTACATCTAGTCGTATATTTCCAGCTGCAACAGCATAAAATAAATTTCTAAATGAGTGAACTCATTATATTCATGACAGATTCATTTTATTGCTGTCAAATTAAATTTAATATGAGAGAGAGAGAGAGAGAGAGAGAGAGAGAGAGAGAGAGAGAGAGAGATACGAATGCTGTTGGTAATTCATTATACTGTGTGTATATTTACTACGCGTATGGCTACTAAAGGTCGAATAGTATTAATTTAGCTTGAATGAAAAACAAGAGATATTGAAATTTATCTGCCCATCTATCTACCAATATACAGCATACTGTATATATATATATATATATATATATATATATATATATATATATATATATATATATATATATATATATATATATATATATATATATTGTATTTGCATACGCAAACACACACACATGAAGCGGTTTCGAAAGTGGAAGCTTTGTGCACAGGATCTCATCTTTGATTCTGTAATTACAATTCCAGGGTAACACTGAATCTCATCTCCCTTTACTCTAAGTTGTCATAAGTAAATTAATATCCTACTGGCGAAAATCAATTTCATACTTGTATTATTATTTTTCATATCAAAACCAATAGCAATTCATGGAATTTATACCTGAGAGATTAAAACATAATAAGGAAGAGGTATAAAAACAGCATATACTCTAGAAAAAAACAGAGATTAAGATTAATCTAATCCTCAACACAGAAATAAAAGAGATGCCGCCGCCTAAATAACAGCAAAAAACACTTATCATCCATTACCATAACCTTAAAAATATTAAAACGATGCTTTTTGTTAACGCACGCACACACGTGTGTGTGTGTGTGTGTGTGTGTGTGTGTGTGTGTGATTTTGTACGTGTGTATAAATTAAGTACAAACTTAAATTTTATATTACACAATGGGAAGAACGATGATCACTAGTGAATCCTAATCATAAATACATTAAAATGACTATTGATTAGGATAAGGAGATCTACAACATTTCACTTTTATATATATCCTGACAAGGATATCGCCAATATGCACAACTCTCCTGCTTTAGTGAGGTCTTTGTCTATTTGGCTAATATTTCAAAACTAAGAATATATTTTCACGCTCCAAATCTTTGTTCACTGCGCTAAAAAAAATATTTATTTATCCTAAAGTAGGAAACTAATAAAAAATTTCACTGATTACTGAGGAAATAAAAAAATCTTCGTACCATACAAAAATAACACTTTACTAAATATGACTGTTGTTTCATCATACAATCCGAACTTCTCAGTGAGTGCAATTATGCACATAGACAGTGGAAATACAAAAGGACGATTTTTACTGATATAATCAAGCTTCACAAACTAGCACAGGCCCTGTTGAGTTGTTACCTAGAACGTTAAACGGTTAATATTTTCGTAACCTCATCCAATTACAATAATTGAAACTAATTTTACCGATGCTTACATTCCATAATCCTTTTTATATCTCTAATCCTAATTTTTATTTCAGCAGCCAATTATATTTGGGTTTATTTTCCTTACGCGTTTGTTAAATATACATTGCAAATTCAAATCGGCCAACGAGTATAATTCACTAGGCGACGAACTACAATACACTTAACATCAATTTATGAACCAGCATTCTGAAACTGAGTTTATTCAAGGGTTAATAAATTGTAATATCAATGGATACATTTTCCGAAGGGAAAACAGAAAAATGGAAAACACCAGCGGCACATCACAATACAAGAATATATAATAGTTAGGTGAACTTCTCAAAATAAAATGTTATTTAAGGGTCTTCCACTCCAGTCATAATCAGTCGATGATTATATTGAGGATAATTACATTAAAGTATCCACATGAGCTCTTCAGTCAAGAGGCACACACAGATGGCTACATATCTAAATATTTACACGCAATTATGAGGAGTTGTTACGCCAGTTAAGAACCAAGTATATCAATCAAGTACTATGACATCAGAGATGGGCACAGCAACCGCCTAATTCTAGCTCGTTTTGCTATCATCACAACTGTCAATGAAAACTGCAATAGATGGTACATTTCTAATTAATTTATATACAAAGCAATTCAACCTAACAAATAAAATTTCACTTCTTTTTTGCCACGTTCTAGTAGATTATACAGAAAACACAGCAACTTTTCAACTGAGCAAAATGAAAAAAATCTTGGCAAATTAAATGAATGCAACAATGTATTCATGGCGTAACGCACTTCGTAATCCAATTACAGTAGCTAATTCAGTACTTGGAAACGGAATAAACCAATCAAACCTTACATTATTTCAATGAATCACTTGTGAGGGTCACTCACTTTGGCAGCAGCTCAAAATCGCAGGAATGACAACCAGTTCTAAGGGGAATTTCATCTAAAGACTAAGACAACAGATACACAAGCGTTCTCAATAAATCTCCTGCCATAAAAGAGGCTTTGTTATTCAATCGCTGCAGAAAACGATTATTTCCTTGCCACCCGTTTAATGAGATCTCGCTATGAAATCAAATTAGTCTGTGCTACGCAAAATTAGATTAACCGTTCGGCATTGGAAAATAAATACTTTTGTCCCCTCCCGTCCTACACCGCCTCCCCAAAAAAATATTCGAAGCACTGGAAAATTACGCACACTCTAACAAACAACAATGTTTTGCAACCACAATAGCAAAAAGCACATTCGCTAATAAAAACTTTTATAATTGCTGTATACCGAGCAATTTCAGCATATCAATTTCAGTGAGCCATCTTGCTCGGAAAAAAAAAGTTAATGCTAAAATGAAAATTGAAACGGCACCATTTGAGCCAAATAACTCTGCACAGGCATACTATGCTGTGCTGTGATGCTGAACTGTGTGCTTGGTTATGGCAAATTTGTAAGTAATCAATTTTTTTCTAAATTCAGATCCTTTATTCAAACAAGAATCTCAAAAGGAAAGTCCATTGTATGATTATAAGTAATAGCAGTTAAAATCTCGACACCCAGTTATAAAGGTCATATTCAATCACAGAAAATCATGAACACCAGGGGCTTCTCAAAGTTCAAATACTATTTCCCAATAATTGATAAGAGCTAAATTCATGACTGACGGTTCCCGATTTTCACAGTCAATACTCAAGACAAAATTAACAGCATTTCAGTATCATAATTTCCTTGCGTTGATTAGAGTTTTTCTGCGCCACACAGAAATACTTCAAATGAGTTTATTCCATATTCCCAAGAGGGAATTAGACAAAATTATTGCAATAAACTAACTGTAACATGAGTTTTATCACCAATCACATTTATGGATAGGTGGCAAAATTTAAAAAAATTAAAACAAGTTGCAATCACAATTTTGTACGTCAAGTTTAAGTTCTCTCCTACAAGAACACGAGAGAGAGAGAGAGAGAGAGAGAGAGAGAGAGAGAGAGACTCTCAAAAACACTCTAATTATTAACTCTAAATGAATATACTACTTCTAATACCGAGGTTTGATGCATTAAATCTAAATCATGGCATTTCGTAATTTTGGGAGTAGTTATTCATTATCATTGTAAACTTCAGGTTAAAATGGTTTATAAGCCTTTGCATAACGGTGGGTAATTACACTTTGAGTCCTTGATGAATCTCTTGGAGTTCCTTAAGCGTTTATTTTTAACCCTGGGAGACGTTTATCTTCCACAAAATCTTATAAGTTACTAAGATTATACCTTAAAATACGGAACTGGGATATACCTTATAATAATTCCGGAAACAGGACAACATAGACAATACAGAAAGCACGAATTTCATTAGGCGATTCTGCTATCAAAGCCTAACTGACCTTTGACCTATTTAGCATGTGAAATTTAAACAAATTGGTGCCAATTCTAAGCAATACGAATTAAAATGAAAACAAACTAATAAATCTTCAAGTCTTTCCTTAAATTAAAGATAACAATGTACACCACACTGCAATACCTGAAATGTTATCGTTTTCAGTAGAACGATAATGCATAATTTCATTCATTTTAAACTGGGAAAAGTTTACAGATGATATATTCATTACGGCAATTGAACATCTGTGTTTTACCTCTAAATTGAATTATGTAAATTAGCGACAGGAATTAAAACCCGGAAAAAATAAGACTTTTGCACACATATATACTGTACAGTATATATAGTGAATAACCAAATTCCCCACCACAATGAATGGCACCTATGAGTGTCACAAGTAAAATAAAATCAGAAACTCCTGATAATCATTAATTTACTTAACTATTCGTTAGATAGGGCCTCTATGGCGTTCGTTATCGCCACCATTACTACGTCCTTCATACAGCCGCAATGTGTATATTAACCTTCATACTGGCCTCCTTTTCATTTAAAATGTAGCACCTCCTGCAAGACTTCTTGCACCTCTCCCATCTCAAGTTTTCGTTATAAATCCGGTAAGAAGGCGCAATAATCCTTCATTCATATCCCTCTGTCTATCAACGTCCCTTATGGTTTCAGTATAACAGCAGTTATTATTAAAATTAAATCCTCAATGACTTTATACTAACAAACCTAATCTAATTGGGGGTATATTCAAAAACTATCTTCCATGGCCTGTTTTAAATGCACTAAACATGATCACGAAAAACACAAGTCAAACATATCTTTTAATAGCGAGGCATTTGCATAATCATAACGTTACTCATAAAAGGATTAAATATAAAAATTAAAGAAAAAAGCATAAATTGGCAGTACAGCAGTGCAACTGTTGATCATGCTCAGTGAGCTGCAGGTAGTAAAACCAAAGAAAACGTTTATCTATGGTTTTCGTAAATAACAATTTAAAACAATGAAATACCCAATACTAAAGGAAGGCTCAGTTTGATAGGAATTGGGAAGACGTCAAAAATATTTAATGACCCAATAAACCAACTGAAGAATGTAATTAAGAAGCGGGAAAGTAAAATACGGGACACAATAATCTAACACAGCAATTTACAACAGCAATTCGACGGGAATTCTTTCAATTCATCCGGAGAACGAAGAGGGACCACTAGAAAGGACACTGGGGAAATGACTTGAGAAAAACATTGTACCAATGGATAATTTTCCCTTTTTGGGCGTGCCAGATGTGGTAAAAAATTAATTACTGCGACTAAAACTTCTTCCTAAGTCTTAACACTCTTTGCATCAGTTTTGGTGACCCAATGTACTGTCCCCGAATACAATGCAATCTGAATTCTGATATTTCTCTTAGGAATGCACGGAGATTTAAGCCTCTCAATAGAGATTAACTTTTATAAAGGTATATAAAATGATAATTGAACCATACGCCTAACAACAGTACCTTGGCATCCTCAGATCACAACACATAGCTAGTCCAGTGTCCAATTTAACCAGTATACTGTATACTATACTTTAAGTACGAAATACGTAAAATAATTCCAAGGATACCACTGGCTAGTTTATTATGAAATTCCATATATGTATACAGTATATACATACATGTATATATATATATATATATATATATATATATATATATATATATATATATTAATTACACACACACGTCTTTATTTACCATCCCCAAGTTATCATAACATGTTTAGTATATCTGTAACCAACGGGAGAGGTGGAAATTTAATGTCAGAATAGATAGCCTACTATTTGCAACATCGTAAATATCTCAAAACTTCGACATATAAACAGCCTGTAGTTCGTCTTGAACAGGAAACTCTGCTAAACGAATTCTTGGTTTACATCCCAAACTACTAGATTTCAGGGAAACAGCTTGTGAAATTTTAGGATATCTGGGTAAAATCGTAAAATATATTTCATTTTCCTAATCCCATATACACCCTTAAACAAAAGAGAGGACAAAAAAGGTAATTGAAATCCAATCCTTATGTTTTTGAGATTTGTGGACAGACACAGAAAGACAATTTTACAAGCAGACCCAAGTGAATACACAGCTAACCTCCGCATCCACTGACGGAGTTGGCGGAGTTACAAAAAATACTAAAAATTTTGGCTAAAATGCGCAAAGTTAAAGTTACACGAACACCACCTACCCAAAGGTAGGTCCACAACATTCCACGTCATTCATTATTGATTTCCGATACTCATGAGGCACAATTCTCTCCGTCTCTGCCGTTTCAACTTCAACATGCATCACACTTGACTGACTACTGACTGTCTCTTCTCAACCATCTACAACCCCAAGAGGAATACAAGTCACATAAACCTTTAAAGATGACAAAAGTCTTCGGAAAACTCGCCTACAAAATACCCACCTACCCACTTTAACCTGGTCAAGCTACTAACTACCTTCCAAGTACAAAATATTACATCAGCTTAGAAAGACAGAAGATAATTTGAAACAAAACTACACCATACCTGCGTCCTCAATTCAATGTAAACGTTGGACAGATCGAGGAACGTAACGTCTTACATTAAAAAGCCAAGGAAGCTCGACAACTGGGGGCGTCTTGCGATAACCTGGGCCGTACGAAGAATGACAGGTGCCCGTCACTTTCAAATCGGAAGAGATTCCCGAAATTGACACCCCAGAAGATCGCCTGTCAAGGTGTTCTAATTGAACAGGTAAACCTATTCCGACACTAGGCTTTAATGTATCTAGGGTATTAAAGGCCTCCCGATATATCCATGAATCACTGTATGAAACAATTTTGACAAATTGCATGGGTGCTTGAGCATGTGTGCAGCTAAGGGTTTATGTCAAAGTTACATACGCAACAGCAACATATAAAACGTAAAGGTTTGCCTCTACAGTTCAAGAAGGTATTAATAAGAAATCAAATAACAATGCTTTGCATTAACGTGCGTGAAAAGATGAAATCATTAAAAAATCTAACGGTAATTCACTGATACAAAAAACTACGAGTGCAACACAGATATACGAAAGGGCGGATGATGAGTGATTTTAAACAAAAAGAAAACCAATAATCCTGCGACTCTCCTGTAGATATCAGAACCATTCTTTTTGAAGTTGAAGGAGAGTACACAAGGTCAAAATCGGACTATCCAGTAACGCCCAAGACCAACACTTTCTAGTTACGACACGAACACACATTCATCAAATGCGGGTGCAAAAACCTCGAGTCTGTCAATACACACATAAGAATTGCAGAGTCAATAATTCCCACGAAAACCTTCAAATACCCGTGATGCATAAGCAAATACGGACTCATCTTATCGGCCTGAGCTCAAAGTCAACAACTAATCTCTCTGGCAATTAAGGGCCGTTCGACACGCAGGCGCGGGCACCGACGTTCCTTGTGGAACTCGGAAATGGTGCAGCCAACTGGGCTTAGCTCATTCCATCATGTATTCACATAACTGAAATATATATATGTATATAAATATAACGTATATAATATATATATATATATATATATATATATATATATATATATATATATATATATATATATATATATATATATATTCCTTTCAGTCCCTTAATGAACTGGTGATATCAAATGTTTCCACATGGGGAGAGAGAGAGAGAGAGAGAGAGAGAGAGAGAGAGAGAGAGAGAGAGAGAGAGAGAATCAGTGTAATTCGTGTCCTTTTTGTCTTCGGAGACATCAAACAAACAAGAGCACCACCACACGGCCATCATCAACAAGACCTGATATCATTCCAGACTTACAGGGAAGCACATGTATGTCTCAGATTCGCCATCCATTAGGCCAGTAATCCTAGCATCCAACATTAATAACGGCCCCCTAACAAATCTCTTATCTCGCGACACAACACGTGAATTATGCCGTGGGTTCGTTAACCAATTGGAGTAATGTTCAACCTCTACCACACGGTTCCCTCGCAGAGATATACAGGCTACCAAATCAAAAGGTTTTTACGTCCAGTAGATGCTCTTTTACAAAAGCGTCATGCATCCATACAAATGAAAATGGCACGTCAAAATAACCACTATTAAATATTATTAAGTACGGAAAACTTCTCTTCGTGTAGTTTATTTTTTCTGAAAAGCGACCAGACACAGTGTCCCGCTAAATATTTTGCCCTGGATCTAAATATTTAACCTAGCGAATAGCCTGAACATTCTCCGTTAAGTATACACACTGCAGAATCGTTGCCTAAAACAAGACAGTTCCTAACCTCAAGTTCTTGATTTAAAGGGGAGAATATCCTAGAGAGAGAGAGAGAGAGAGAGAGAGAGAGAGAGAGAGAGAGAGGAGAGAGAGAGAGAGGTAAAATTTATGATGTATGTAAATACGTATAGATATCAACTACCCACTCCCAACAAGGAGTAGTTAAAGAAATATAACTCACTGCATTTAGGAAGAAATGACAACCAGGTAAACTTTTTTCCAAATGAGTATCTTGAGGGGGGGAATGAGTTCGTGAAAATGACAACCTAAGAATAAAAATAAACATTCACGTAACAGACTTGACGATATATTACAAAATACTCTTATACTTCTTGTTTTTACGTTAAAAACAGATACACATAAATTTATGAATATATACGGGCAAAAGCCAGGCTGTGAACAAGTACCACCACCTTCAACTGAATGTAATGAAATAGGATATGGAATTTAGGCCAAAGGCCAAGCGCTGGGAGGCATAGCTGAGAACCAAGAGCAATAGCAACCCTGGCTGAGGCAGCCTTCATCACCAACACCAACACTGCCACCTCCGCCGCCGCCGCCGTCCCCGCACCGCCGAGACATCCATTTACACTCGGGCAAACTCCAATGAATTCGAAATGAGAAAGCCAGAGACCTAAAATGGGATCATTGATTTTAATCCATGAGTGGATCTGACGTTGCTGGCCTTAAGGGATAACTACCACTTAAGCGTCTGTGAACAAATATGACACTTACACATCTCTACAATGAGGTCCAGAGTTCTTTACAGGGACGTCCTTCACGTAAAATCAATTCGTTTCATATTCATTGCTTAAATCAACACACAAAGTGAACCGCCTCTACAAACAATAACTACTTTCATTCTTTCTGTAAATATTTTCTCCGTTCTTCCTAAAGTGTTCCCATTTGGGAAAAATTGTCAGTGAGCTAATTGCTCCCCAGGCTTCTCAACTCCAATTAGTTCTCATTGCCAATAAATAATGTAAAATGAAAAAAATTATAATGTAAGCTCACAAAACAAAGAAAAACGTTGGAGCCCGAATTGAGGATTGCTTAGCAAAAATACTGAACAGGAGCTGAAAAGATGAATGAATTCACCACGTAAATCATAAATGAGGACTAAGTAAAGCACGGTATCAATATTTAAATGACAAGAACCTAAACTAATTTTAATCTGAAAATGGATGCTTTGGGTGTGAAAGGAGCAAGTATAGTTAAGACAAACGAAAACTAGCGTCTGTTTGAGGGACAGTCCTGAATGACGAAACGGTGGTAACCAGTGGTTTCCGCTCAGATCTCAGGAAAAACAAAGAAAAATTGGCCTGCCCTTATTTTGGGAGAAGGAAACAAGGTGTATCATCTAAAATGGAAACTCAAATGGGTCTTTGTAATGAGAAGAAATTCCAGGATCTGGAATATCTAGATCTACCACAGCAGTTAAATGCACGTTGTTTTGCTGGCCCTATCTCATACCAAACTAGTTTCTCCGAAATAGGGACTATTTTGGTTATAGCTGGATGATGTACCAACCACGGTAAGGAAGAGTAACATGTTCTTCCCGCAGTTCAAGCACCAAGACTTAAAGTACTGAACTGTCGAACACAGTTTTTTTTTTTTTTTTACGTTATGAGGTATAAGCGCGTTTAAATTATATAAGAGTTGGCGTGTGTACTTGAATAATGTATATTCAAATAATTTAAAGATCCACAGGTAGACTAATCTCTTGAATGTTTTGTTTCTTCATCTTACCTTTGTTTAGATTTCGAGATTGAATACTTATGATAATGGTTGTTTGGTAGGTGAACAAGGTTATGAAGTGTTGATTCATCGGCATAAGCTTGAGTAGATGTAAATAACGAATACAAATGAGACATAAGATAATACCGTAGGTGATACAACGGTACGAAGATCAAATAAACTATTTATCATATGATAATTGTCAAAAGTTGCACGGACAAAAATCGAGCTGTCAACTTAAGATTATGCCCTAAGAGGTACAGATTAGTCTTGGAGCAGAGCAACACAGATACTGACACATGCAAATAAAAACATGCAAAGACAAAAATTTCTTAGCAATTTATACAAATTTCCACATATGCACTTGGCAGCCATAAGTAACACTGATTACTACATTCCACCTTTACTGATAATCACTCAAAGATTTGTTACGTCCGTAATGAATGAATTTCTCATATTTAAGCACAAGTATTTAGCAGTCGTGACTCGGAGCACATTGCTGTGAAATTACCAGATAACATATTTCATTGTAAATTTGAGCAAATCATCATCTTATACACGTTTGGAATATTCACACGCTGTGATGGCTGGATGACTCCTTAGCTATATAAACAGCTCACTCTTCGAAGCAAATGTATATTCAAATAAATGCTTTCTAATGAAATAATATCTCTTGTGTCCCGCGTGCGAAATGGCACACAGAACTAGTTCCCATTTCACTGAATTTTTCAAAAGCTGGTTGAAGTCTATAAACTGGAAACACAGCAAAATGAGAGAGAGAGAGAGAGAGAGAGAGAGAGAGAGAGAGAGAGAGAGAGAGAGAGAGAGAGAGAGAGACTTTCTCCTCTTCATTTTATTTGGTCGAAATGGAAGTACCCTTGCGTAACATTTCATAAACGTCCCCTTTGGAAGGAAGTATTCTTTCTCATTTTTGATCCTTCCGTGCCTTCATTTATTCTGGAGAGGCGAAAGAACGTCGTCATGAGTCTTCATGACGAAAAAGAATTTTCAGCACTGTTTACAGAGACCAATTTGAGGATTTAATTACAGTTCCCTGGCATCTTGAGATTAATTGCAGTCGCAGTCTCAGCTGCGAGAATGCATTAGTTGCTCTTTTGTGGAATGGCGAATGTTTCATTAAAAAAGGCTTCTCCGGCAGGGTACGGTACCGTTTATCTACCAACTATTTTGTATTAATTACACCGTCTTTATGCCTACTCATAAACACACATCGACTCTGCCGTTTTAAGGGTATGAAGATATCTCGCCCAATCATAAATAATCATCCCTTGAGCCTTTTTCAGTTCATTCATATATTTCACGTACCTCTTGAAAACATTCAATATATATATCTACTACTTTGAAAATATCACTACAATCCACAATAATGGTGTTTTTAATATGATGCCACTGAGATTTTTAAATCACCAGTCTTTGAATATCGGGTTATTTTATTATGTATCAAAGGTAAAGAATTGTTGCTCCGGCGTTAATGGCACAAAAGTCACTGGCTTTCTCGAATGGAGTAAATTAATGTCTGAACATGTTTTCACGTCTGACGGCGACACCCACATCATAAAGATGAGTTACACTTTTAGTCACTGAATCTTATGAGTATGAGGTGCACCACTATACAGCCTCCATGGCAAAACGTCCAAGAGCTGCAACCCTTAACCACGAATGACTGGAAACGTGACCTCATTCTCATATTTTACAGAATAGCTAAAATATTGGAACAATATTCTAAGAAACATCGAGGTCATATGAGCAACAATCACAGTAAACCGTTTGCCTAAAAAAAAATCATTGGTAGAAATCTATTACGAAGTACAATCGATAACTTCCAACATTATAAGTGGTAAGATAAGGTTGACTGTTTACGGGTATCTTAACGAGCTAGTATTTCCAACTGTGTACCCCCCGTCTCCAAACTGAAAAGTGTTGGGAGCATGGCCAAATGAAAGTGAGATACGAAACACTGGATCTCTGAGACATAACCTTTGGAATCATTACAAACTAAACAAAACGTTTGAAAATTTTACCTAAATTCTTTTTGTTAAGGCTTGTGACGTATTCAAAGTTTGTTCAAAACTAGCGTCATAAAAATTTGCTGGACCATTCAATCCTGGTGACCCAAAATGGGAAAATGGATTTTACTGCTCAACTAACCCATCTTGGTAAACTGACAATTTGATGAATAAATTTCTACCTATTACATTCCTATGTAAAACTCTGGGTCCCGATTTTGGCCTAACCCTAGCCTATGGTATCATTGTCTGAGCAACTCTGAATCGCCTCTACATGAAGATGATTGCGATGAATGCATGTAGCCTTGCTGCTCTTAAGAAGACAATTTTGTTACATATGTTTACCTTACCTATTCCTTTGTAAAAGTGTAGATCCCTGTCGTGGCACGTACCTGACACCAGGGACAACGGGTTGAAAAATTTTAATATTTGATACATAAAGAACCTTCCACGTAAATGTTATCATGTGTTAACCAGTAGGTTTAGAGAAGAATTTTAACTTACCGCCAACCTACTATCACGATATCTGAATGATCTACCCTTAAATTGGGGTGTGGCTTTTGAACATTTAATTTGATTTGATCTATAAAAATTTGACCGTAAAGCCTACCACTGGGACACTTTCTGTTATTCGGCGCTTAAGGCTGTACAGCGAGGAAGTTGGAGTGGTTGGACAGCAAGATGGAAGAGAGGAAGTGGTAACGGATGTAAAGTAAAGGCTACAAAATGGGTGCAGCTAGGGGTCTTACAGTGCACCACTTGAGGTGCGCTGAGAGCACTACCCCCAGCAGGGAGAATGGGGTGTGGCCCTCATTTCAACAAACATGAAATTCCCCTTACCCAGGGATGCTTTGTGCCAAGTTTGGCTGAAAATGACCTCGAGGTTGTGGAGGAGTCAAAAATGCGAAAAGTTTACGCCAGACACAAATACAGTCCCACGGACAGATTCCGCCGACAAACTTTAATAAGAAAAGCTCACTTGAGCTTTCAGCTCAGGCGAACTAAAGGCCAACGCAGCAGCAGAGCATCACAGTGTATCAACAATAGACATTTTCATAAAATTTTAATTCCCAATGAGATTCTTTACGGCTTACAAGCTTAGAGAGGATTCTTAGCTATTCTTTGCATAATCCGGTAAAATTAACTCATTTTCTAAACAAACATGATCAAAGGACAAATTAAGAGCTCGTCACTTGTAATCTGTTGTTTTATCTTATACAATAGCGTAAAATACAAGAATACAACTCATAACATTTGCTGGAGAGAGAGAGAGAGAGAGAGAGAGAGAGAGAGAGAGAGAGAGAGAGAGAGAGAGAGAGAGAGAGAGAGAGAGAGAGAGGTTATCTTGAAAGAAAAAAAATTAAGCAAAATTTTTGTTCATTCCGTTGGAAATTTAATAACAGCTCTAATGAAACTACAACATCGAAGACACACATATACACACACATACACACACAGCAAGAGCGAAAAAGAGAGTCAGTAGCATCTCTGAGAAAACATACTTTACTGGTGATCTAAGACGCACGGCAAAGACGTCCGAATTCTTCATCTCGCGTGTAGGTATGATTTAGTGGTCGCGGAAAAACGAGCTTATGGACTTTTTGAACTCTCAAGGACGGGAGGGTTAACAGCGACAGGGGTGATGGAAAAGACCGCATCTTCTCTCCCATCACAAAGAGAACATCTTCAGAATGTTTCTATCCCCGTGGGATGAGGATTACCTTGTCAAGTCATGCAGTTTTATTATTATTATTATTATTATTATAGCAGCATACATTTTGACGGAGTACTGATCATTCGGGTCTTGTCTCTCTCTCCCTCTTTATATATATATATATATATATATATATATATATATATATAGAGAGAGAGAGAGAGAGAGAGAGAGAGAGAGAGAGAGAGAGAGAGAGAGAGCTGGAACACAACAATCGTTGAACAACCACGTACATATATAATTACTGCTTAGGTCAACTGACACAAGGATTTTTTCGATTATAAATACAATGGCATGAAGACATCCTGTTAACATTTTATGAATTTGTTTCTTTGAAGAGTTTCGGAGAGCTGTTGTCCACTGATACTGGGAAGTTTCTCTTAATTTCATTTACCCTACGTTTTCTGGAAGGGCAACTTTACATTTCACGTCTTTTGTTGGTTCTAATTTCATTACCATGTGGTATTTTATCTTTTTATGTAATATCCATTTATGATTCCATTTTGTATAAAATAAACTCCTAAAATAAATTTCGGAAGTTTAAATCATTCCAGTGACCAAGTATATTCAACCAAGAAGTGGTAATCATTCAGAACTCCTACTTGCTGACCGCCAGTAAACTACTTTCTCTCTCTCTCTCTCTCTCTCTCTCTCTCTCTTTGTTTTCTATTATAGAGGATGGAGACCATCATGTGACGATGAGGATTTTCAATAATTCGTTGTTCTAAAACTATTTTACATATTTAACATTGTATTTCATACATCGAAAGTTGAACTGTTCTCTGTTGATTATTCTACAGTATATTTCGTTTATTAAACTCTGGTTTCTGCCGAATAGTTTTTGTTGGTTCTAATTTTATTACCATGTGGTATTTTATTTTTTTATTTTATATCCATTTATGATTCCATTTTGTATAAAATAAACTCTTAAAATAAATTTCGGAAGTTTAAATCATTCCAGTGACCAAGTACATTGAACCAAGAAGTGGTAACTTTTCTGTTGACAAAGAATTATCCCAGATAGTGGCAAATATATTACGCAAATGCACGGAGGATTTCTTAATAAAAGCGTTCATGCAGTTATGAAACCACCGTGATGGATGGATCCACGTCGGGTACTAGTTCTTCATGGGAGGGGTGGGTAGAACTCTCGGCTAGTACGCTGTTGGCGCAGCGGTCGACTCTCCAACCGGCCAATGAAGAGTTACAGGAATGTATTTCAGGTGATAGAAATTCATTTCTCGTCATAATGTGGTTCGGATTCCACAATAAGCTGTAGGTCCCGTTGCTAGGTAACCAGATGGTTCTTAGCCAAGTAAAATAAATCTAATCCTTCGGGCCAGCCCTAGGAGAGCTGTTAATCAGCTCAGTGGTCTGGTTAAACTGAGGTATACTTAACTTTTTCTCCAGGTTGCAAGCCTGAACCGATACCTCCGAGCAGAGAGAGAGAGAGAGAGAGAGAGAGAGAGAGAGAGAGAGAGAGAGAGAGAGCAACAAAACGTAGAAATAAATACATCCTAAACTGCAACGACACCAGACTATCTTGTAGCAGTTTGTCAAAAGAGAATCGCTAATACAGAAGTACGAAGAAATATAGTTCTGTGCTTATGGTGAAAGGTAATAAAAACGTAGTTATCACTGTGCTTATTTTTCTTTTGAAAAACGAAAGATTATGGAATCTTCGTTAGGGAGCGAGGAGGTCTTGCTGATAGAAATGACACAAAATCCCTCTTACGTTTCAACTTTTTTCAGTCTGCACATTTTGTAGGCGGTTACCATAACAACGGCTTTTTCACCAGTTCACGACCACAGTTACTGATATAAAATACCTAAGATTAGAGAATATCAGCTTTATGCTGTTAACTACACAATAATAAGGCTGGGGAAGAGACAATAAAAATTTCATTCAGAACTCTGAATTATGTCCATTAACCTGTGATATACAGTTATAATATTATTCATAAAAATCAAGAATAAATTTGAACATGCAACATTATTCCTTACAACAGCATTTTCAATTTTTCCGGTACCTGTGGACAAAACTACTCTGGATATTTACTGATTTACACTAAACATAAACTAGCATATATATGCATAGATAAGTTATATTAACCATATCACTAGTATTTCGTAAAAGCTTAAGTGATTATTGACTTACAAAAAATATACGCCTCTACACTGCTAGACAAAAATAACACAATTATTCTTTCACACATACGAATACCCAACCTGAAAATCAAATTGTAAGCTAAATAATCTAATTCTGTAACGATTAAGGAATGAAAAATGGAGACACAAAAACAAGATTTCCAAAATATAAATAAACACTTGGCCATTTTTATAAAAGAAGACTTGTTTTGAAAAGAGCAACTCTGAAAAACATTTCTCATGCAAGGCAATCAACCATATGAAGTCGTTTCCGGCTGAAATATTAAAATGGTTTTTGCAAAGAATTACTTGCAGTGTTAAACAACAACACAAGGGAACAACTAAACACGTGGGAAGGGAAGGAGGGGAGCATTTGAGTAAATTTTTTTTTTATTTACTTATACTCATTTTTCTTCATGCACCTCTAGTCGCAGTCTTTTCATTACTCTCTCTCTCTCTCTCTCTCTCTCTCTCTCTCTCTCTCTCTCTCTCTCTCTCTCTCTCTCTCTCTCTCTCTCATTTCTAATAGCAACTTTCAAAACATTCTCATCTTTGTCTCAAAACAAAAATTACTAATCAGCTAGTTAAAGACGATAAATAATTTACGCAATTTTACAGTCAGATTCAATTTTGGGATTTTCTTTCTTATTCTCTCTTACAAATACTCGACATATGGGAGGAGAGATATTGATAACCGATTAGGTTTCAAGGTGAAAGTTAAAAATATTGTCATTACTAATGCATTTTACAAATTACTTACACACACACACACAATATATTATATATATATCGGCCGCGTGTGATCCAGGTCAAATAGCCTATCTAGTGTTTTGTTCTTATGTACTCAACAATTCAACAATTACCTAAGGAACTCTAATCTTCACATTCATTTTTTCCATGGCAGTGTGACCCTGAAAAAATTGTCTATAAAATTACACATTATCCATGATATGTCCTGTTTACACTTGGTAAAAAGATCTAGCAAACTTTATTCATTACAGTCGACTCAGTCCTTCGCTTTTAAATACCTAATTTTTTGTGAAATCAACTAAATAACTTAAGGAAATAGTTTAATCGGATTCATAAATACGAACTGACACAAGTTGCTAAAACGACGGAAAATGGAAATCTGGCATCGAATGTATCCAGAACTGATGTAAAAACAATATATAGCGCATAACACACGTACACTCATAAATATGTAAACTACCCACGGGACACATGCACACAAACAAGCGAATAATGGAACAATCAAATATCCAAGCCTATCCTGCAAAGCCTTCTGCAAATGATAAAAACACCCTTTTCCCCTCGAGTTTTTCCTCTTTCGTGGCATTACGCTATGACACACAATTCCGTATTCTACGATTCATACAACACTTTTCCCTCTGAACCTGTTCCCTGAAGATAAAAGTGAAAGCTAAAAGTGAAAGCTAAAAGGCCATACTCTTTTAAATAGTTCGGAAGTTGACTTTTCTGCTCCCTCAACACAATAAGAGGGCAATGGCATACTTCCCTTTTTAATAATGATCATTAATTCACATTCCATGTCCAAAAGGCGCCACGACCGGCAAGACATTTTTATTCTATGTCATCTGTTTTTACTTTCAACCCTTGCCTCTCAACATTCCACGAGAGGGCATATTGAAAAGTTTATTTTACATCAGCTGCCCCGTGTGTGTGTGTGTGTGTGTGTGTGTGTGTGTGTGTCTGCATGTGTGTGTGGATAGCGAGAAAAGGAGTGAACCGTTGATAAAGGATTAAAATTACTGAAAAATTCATAACAAACGAGGACAGAAGCAAAAAAGGCAACGTCACTTTATAACGAGAGATAAAATCCAGGAAATACCGAACTCTGAAACAGCCCACACACTCAACACCCTACATATACACGCACACACTTTATATATGTGTATATATATGTGTGTGTATGTATGTATATATATATATATATATATATATATATATATATATATATATATATATATATATATATATACATATAACTTATGGTGGTAGATGTTGTTTCCTAACATTACCAGTTATGATTTGGACCATCGTCAGATGGTCTCTTGTTTGTCAATTTTTCGTTACTTGCACTTTAACAAAGATCTTTCACATTCACAATTGATCCTGATCCTTTCCTCCCGAGCGCGACTAAATTTGCTGGAACAGTTTCCCTGAGGATGCTGTGCAATTGGAACCTCAAAAGCTCAGTGCATTACTACCCTAAAGTAATTCTCCTTGCATTTTATAATTTACTTACAGTACATTTTTATGTATTAATCCTGATTTATCTTTTCTTTTCTAACAACTGATATCTTCTTTCTGTACTTCCTACTACCTTCTGTTACTTCCTTCAAATGAGCATCAAATTCTTTGGAAGCTTGAATTTCATGTCAATGGCGCCTGTGGGCTTGTTTCATATGAATATGATTCATCCTCTGAATAATAATAATAATAATAATAATAATAATAATAATAATAATAATAATAATAATACGGCGGTCAAATGCTAAAACAGCAGGCCATACGGAAGTATATGACTACAAAACTGCCGCCTACGTATTTCCTTTGCTGGAAAAAAAGTTATGCTACTAAAGCGCAAAGTCAGCTTCACAGTATACCTATCCTTATAAGCCTAATTAAACCTTTCGAATACAATAACTGCATGTGCACCTTAACTGTATTGCTCCTACACAAGGAATCAGTAGCTAACCATGAACTGAAAACAAAATGGTAATTAAAGAGAGGTTGCATCATGTTTCTAGTTTCATGTCCTTACTTTGAAGAGAAATGACTATAATACTGCTATTTCTTGCTAGTTTTTCATTCAAAAAACATTTACGTCAAGAAGTATTTCCCTAACAAACGTGCCTGTGTGTGAGAGAGAGAGAGAGAGAGAGAGAGAGAGAGAGAGAGAGAGAGAGAGAGAGAGAGAGAGAGAGAGAGAGAGAGAGACGCATATTTAAGTACGAGACTACATGAATTTGCCTTGATAAACAAATCTACTATTCATGGAAATTCGAACATACAATTTGATGTATTACCTACTAAATACAAAACATTTCTCTCCTCTAAGAAATGCACTTGACTTCTCTTTCTTGAATAATTATGAATATGAGAGTATTTTTAATACAATGATCCTACATTATCATTTTGAAATATAACAAGGATAAATTAAATGTTTTATGCGGAATAACCTTTGTTCACATATTCCACGGAAAACTATCAAACTTTCTTACAAAAAAAAAAAAAAACTCAAGCCTGATAAACTATACACACCTCTTCTATTTTTCATTGGACCTAGACGAAGTCAACACGCTTGGACCAGTATATTTACTTTGTTTTAATAGAATTTTGGCCCAAAGCCAAGCGCTGGGACCTATTAGGTCATCCAGCGCTGAAACGGAAACTCATGGTCAAAAGGTTTGAAAGGAGGAAAAATCTCGCATGCACTAAGAAAAAACTGTTAGGAGAGGGTAGAAAGCATGGAAGAAACAGAATATGAACAGAGGTACAGTAAAAGGAATGAAAGGGGTTGCAGCTAGGGGCCGAAAGGACGCTGCATAGAACCTTAAGTAATGCCTACAGTGCACCGCATGAGGTGCACTGACGGCACCACCCCCACAGGGGACGGACCAGTTTATCCACTTCTGCATACGTGACAGGAGGATATGCATTTTTTCGTCCCAGAGTTTGCATGCATCATTTGCATCCTACACGGCCTTACTTCAGACGTAAAGACATAATATTTACACGTACGAATTTCTCCGTGCCATAACCCAACAGCGTTTTGAAGATGTACGGCTCATAAACCCTGAAAGCATGTAAACCATATATTTTGGCTTTAACTATACTCGTATCCTGGGCCAGGGTAACAGTCAAAATATACACGCACGTGAAAATGCATGTACATGCAACTGCATGTACGTATGTGCCCATGTCCGCACTTGGGCAAGAAAACTTTAACGCAAATGCGGTAGTAATGCGCTTTTCCTTTTGGTCCAACAGAAGCAGGTGCTCGTTGCATTTATAATAAGGTTTTACATGTGAAAACTAGGGCGTGTGGGCGTACGAGCAGAGCAACTTTTCCCTTTTTGTGCCAAGCTTGTTTCAGTTTGAAGTCATATTTTAGTCCGAAAACACTTGTGAAAAGCAATGGGAATTTTCTTTCTCCCTGCATGGAACCCTATGAGTGGAACCTGGGATATTTCTGTATAAATATATAAAAAGACATTCGGAATATATGTACGTACATATATACATAATATTATAAATTATATATATATATATATATATATATATATATATATATATATATATATATATATATATATACACACACATATATGTGTGTGTATGTATATATGGAAGGCATATAAGAACTACGATTACTTATTTCGTTCCCAAATGCAGAGTAGAGCACATTACGTTGCAGCATCTTTAACAATAAAAATTCTTAAAAAATCTTACAAAATGGCGGGAGAGACAAGATAAAAAAAAAACATCATGGAAAGAAAATTCAAATGCATTAGCGTCCACAAGTCCTAGTTTTCATGTATAAAAACCTTATCTCATATGCACCCAGTCTGCGCTTCTGCAACTTCCCTAAAGAAAAATAAAAAGGGGACCTAAATACATATATTCCATTCAAGTAAAAGCAGCACCAGCATATGCTAAGTTTGCTTGTCACTTTCTTCGATCGTTCAGTAAATAATTCATTCATCGCCTAGAATGCATACTGATGAAACGTTGGCATCCGGGACTTCCTTATTCTAAACTGAAGTCGACAAGAAAAAGGAATTCTAAGCAAAAATTCAAAACAAATACAACTTAACCAAAATATGAAAAGAAAATTTCAAGATACAATTCAGAAGCATTAGGAATTGGTTCCTGCTCCATTCCTACAAAAAATGGATACGAATAAAGGATATGTACACAAAAAAGCAGAAAGAAGAATAACGAAAAATATACCAAACGAGATATCGTACCACATACCCCAACAAAAAAAAAGGGTACTCGAGCAAAAAAAAAAAAAAGAAAGAAAAAAAAACTGGAATAACGAGATAAAGATGAGACCTGAAGGACATCAAAATCAAAGGCGGGAAGGGGAGGACGTTACTGAAAAAAAAATTGATAAAGCATCAGGTGAATAAAGGAGAAATTAATGCAAGGGGGAAAGGAAGTAAAATCCAATAGAGTACGAAGTGGGGAAATACCCAGAAAACGTCATCCAACATGAGGAGAGATATTTACTTGGGGGAAGAAATGTGCATTTGAGAGAGAGAGAGAGATGATAAAGCAAAGAGTAGTAGACAGTTAAATTTATTGAAAGATCATAATCTGCAATGTAAACTACAATTCAAACCCCGCCAGGTCCCTTAATATTGCGACGCAAAACAAATATACTGAACCTTGAAACTCCAACTTTATGCATTCTCTCTCTCTCTCTCTGAGCGAGCAAGAATTTAACAGTAACTGATAAACAATTACAAATATACAACTTCTGCCAAACAAGCAATAACGCAAGAGACACTGTACATAAACCATCGGGAATAACTAAATGAAAACAAGTGGGAATAGGAATAAATTGCTTACATACTTATACACACACACATACATACATACATACATACATACATACATACATATATATATATATATATATATATATATATATATATATATATATATATATATATATATATATAATACAGTTTTAGTAGCCCTCACTCTCATTTAAGCAAACGTGTGTACTTTGCTTACTGAGTTCACATGGCTAATCAATATATTATTTTAATTCTCTAGTTTATTTTTATGAGAGAGAAAGAGAGAGAGAGAACACATATAAGACATGAGTAGCTAAATTTTCAGAGGCAGTTTCAAGTGGAACGATACCGGAAGCGATGATTATGCTGATGATGATGATGACGATTACTATAGTATTAAGTATGAAAAATTTAGAGGAAAAAAAATTTAGAGGAAAAAAAACTGAGTTAAACAGAGAAAAAAAAGAAAAAGAAACAAAAGGGCAAAAACATTTGGATTCATATTAAGCCGGGCGTATGTGCACTACAAAATCGGAAGTTCAACGAAACTATAGTACGCATGTGACAAGATGCAAAAATGAACAACTTAGATTCGTTATTTCCAATATACGACCACCAAAAAGGCTATACTTTACAAACAAAAGAGAAGTTTGAAATTAATAAAAACTTTTACATAAATATCAAAACTTCTCCTTAACATATGACCTACCACCAGGATAAAGGTTTAATCCAGTATACTATTCACAAACGTAAAACCTCACTTTTCACAAACTACACAGGGAGACCCAGACCAGAAGCGCATTATCATATAACGCGGTTCTTACAGTCTACTTACAGAAAATAAACAGGGGAGCTAAAGTGATATAAATTATTGCCATAATACCTGCGGACAGCGACATAAATTAGAAGACGGCCTGAGAATGATCCTGATAAATGGAGGACAGAAACAGGCAGACAAAGGCCTTTCACAACTACCTTGACATTCTTAAAAGCAACAGGATTTCTTCTGAGCTTTCAAGTTCTCATAAACAAACGTGAAAAATCTCCAAATGACATAAACACACACACACACACACACACACACACACACACACACACACACATATATATATATATATATATATATATATATATATATATATATATATATATATATATATATATATATATATAACTATTCCACTTTAAATTGAGGATCCAGAGTGTTGTGTTGACCTTCACGTGTACAGGAAGTGTTTTGGGACGATATTGTTAGCCCCATGTCTACCAAGCTGACTGTACCACCCCCATCAAGAATATACCATGAATATGATTCACTACTTGGTTCAACACGTCCAATGAACATATCAAGGATCACTACCTGGTGAGGAATGGTTGATTCTCTCACTTTACACACACATACATATCTCACACACACACACACACACACACACACATATATATATATATGTGTGTGTGTATATATACTATGTCTATATAAAGGGTAATAAACATAAACAGCTTAAATTCACATGACATGACCGGGCATAATAAACAGAAAACATATCTTGGAGCTCTTCCTGATGAGGAATGGTTGATTCTATAACTATATACATGTACACACACACATATAACTAAATATGTAAATAAATATACATGCATACAAATGTATATATGCGTGTGGTTGTTTGTATTAAGTGCATTAAGTATAAAAGACACGACAACATTAACATTTTCAGGCAATTCTTTTTATCATTTAAATAACGCGATTTCAAAGCAATTAAAAACCTCGCATAAAAGCATTATGCTGAAAAAAGACATATTTACATCATTATAATAATTTTCACTACTGTCTGAAAGAAAGGAAAAAATATATAATCCTAAATAAGCTTGGAATGTGCGAATAACTATATCAATTAAATTATCGCATTATCATTGTTACAAACACTACCATATGTAGGTCTACTATAAGTAATGAAGAGTCAGCAATTTGGCAGATGAAAAAAGTGGAATAATTGTTCTTTCCGGATAAGTAATATGGCTCCTTCCCAGTGACACTATTTTCATTTGAAGGAGAAAAAACCTTTAAGAAAGAACGAAGATGATGAGGAAATGCCCTCGCGCAAAGTTACTGAAATCTACGGAAATTATCTCCAATGTAGTCATTAACATTTTTCACTACACTGTACATGTCAACTGGAGTGTGGCATGATGTTGGTTATTTTTTATCTATAGCGAAAACAAAGTAATGAGGGAACATCTGAATACATATGGACTCGTAAAACAAATAAATATCACTTGAGAAAGGAAAAATCATTATCAATCCCCCGGCCAAAAAAATTTTGTTAAGGACACTGAACTTCTACAATATGACCACAAAAATCTTTCGGAAAATAAAAAGCCTCTTATATTGAAATGTCCATACAGACATTAATAACTAGCCAGTATGACTGAGGTGGAACGAAAAAAAGTTGCTCTACATCGAATACTCGTACACAAAACTTGCTGCCCTGCTGCTCCCGTTATTTATCTATTCTAATGCCTACAAATATTACAGCCATTAACTCACGGTTATCATCTGGGCAATGGCTCCTTTGAAAGGCTGCCCTGATCATTATCAGACTTCAATGGCTGCAACAGCTGTCGGCATATGAGTAAATAAACTGAGAAACAGGGCAGCGTTTTTTATTTTAAATTCGGCCTTCTGGTGATAAGAAGTACAAGAGGCTGGAGAGTTTTGTCTTAATATATAAGGTGTCTTAAAATAACAGATGTCACATGAGTAATATATATATATATATATATATATATATATATATATATATATATATATATATATATATATATATATATATATATATATATATATAAATATATATATATATATATATATATATATATATATATATATATATATATATATATATATATATATATATATATATATATAAATATATATATACACACATATATATATACTATATATATATATATATATATATATATATATATATATATATATATATATATATATATATATATATATATATATATATAACATATATATTGTATATATATATATATATATATATATATATATATATATATATATACATATATATATATATATACTGTATATAGATATATATATATATATATATATATATATATATATATATATATATATATACACATATATATATACACACATATGCATACATACATATTCACATATATATACAATTTGCGTATTTATATATAAATTCAACCTTCTTAAAGAAAAAACAGAAAGAGGGGTCTCGAAAAATTGCCGGCTGCATGAAAACCCTTCCGAAGCCCCTCGCATGAAATGAGCATCTTCAATTTGTCCCCAGAGGCAGTTAAATACGTATTCCTAGCCCATGATGTATCACACTGTCGCGTAAATTTCTAATTAATTCCATCGAGGTATCGTAAATTATTCAACGAGGCAATTAATTAAGAGTCCAGAGCAGTTCATGAGGGCATAAACCATAACACAAGCGTTTTATAAGTATCATGACCCGGAAGATGGAGGACGTAATTTATGTGATAGATTACAATAAGGTCTATTACGCCCCATGATTTAATCAGGGAAATGCAACGGAGCGGGAAATCGGAGCAGCTATTCTGTTGATTATTCTCTCTTTTTTTTTTTTCCTCTCTCTCTCTCAATGGAAAAATTGTCAGAAAGTGTTTTGCGATTTTGTGGAGCATAAATTCTACTAGGGAAAAAAAAAGGCAAGCAGGCACCAGAAATTTTAATTTGCCCCTCTCTCTCTCTCTCTCTCTCTCTCTCTCTCTCTCTCTCTCTCTCTCTCTCTGTCTGATTTACGTATACGTGAAGAGTGTGGACATACAATGTCCATTGCAAGATGCAAGAAAAAGCCCTTCAAGCACCCGGATGCTGAAGTGGTACTTCATTCCTCGTAACTACAGTTATGTAAATATTTATGTTCGTATTTTACAAAGCAAACCAGTCTTTCAGACTGCACAAAGTAAGCCTGTAAGACGGAAAACACTATATAACTTTATCCTTCCTAAAAATTGAGAAAACTACATTACAGAACCGGAGCTGCTACCTGTAAATTGCAACTATCAATTCAAAGAAACTAATACGTTTTTAAAATTGACTGAGAGCATTGAAACCGGCAAAATAACCCAAAGCAGGATGGATTTTCCCAAACCAGAATTTCCTAAATCGATCAACCTTACGCGAATATCACGTGTCCACTTTACTAATTCAAACCGCTCGTTTGTTGAAAAACTGAAAGGACGGAAGTTTTCTACAGTTAAGATACAAAGAAGAGCGAAACCTTCAAATGCTTCAAACGTAATGAATTCTTCTCTCTTTATATATATATATATATATATATATATATATATATATATATATATATATATATATATATATATATATATATATATATATATATATATATATATAAATATAAAAGACAGCTATTTTAATATAGGGGAACCAGGCATTTTCCATACCTAAACCGACCATCCTTCACACCTACCGAAAAAGAAAAGTGTATATTACTATAAACAAAATTAAAGAATGGATCCTGCACTGTTCGTATACAGTTCTTAAAAAAGTATCCAAGACTGCAAATCTAAGAAAGCGACGTTCCTGTCATCAGCGCTATGCAGAAAGTCTCCGAAAAGCTAAAAATAAATTACTTCATAGAGTTGTTCTGTAAATCTCTCAATACCAAAGCAAGAAGAAAAATATACACCCGGTGATACTCGTTTTGACAAAGCCACATCATATTTTCTTTAAGTGCTTCAACTATCTACCCAGGAAGCGACTCTATTCAGGCAAAGCCACGAAAGTGTCATCCTTAGTTGCTGATGCTTAAAAGATGACGAGAGATAATGCAACTCAAATGACATTAACCTCACACCATACGTTAGCCATTCTCTTCATCTTTTGTAAGTTGCTCTAACCATTTTCAAAAGAGAACATTCTAATGTTTGGCATTTTGCCAGTCACGTCAATGATTAGCCCTGCAATAATGCGAGAACATTACTTATAATATAGAAGCCTATTATCATCTCACTAAAACCAATAATATCCTCTAATTAGAGGAAAAGTTCTGCAAATCTACCACAGCTAGAAAATAAAACCCAATTTATATTTACGCAACTGCGTGAACCCGGATGAGAAACAAAGAAATTCATTTTCAAACAAACAAAATCCTACAGATTTTAATTGACAATAAATCTATTGAACCAAATTCTAAAGTTTTCCAGCAGCCTGGAAACTTTCACTATACCAAATAATATTCATGCAAAAATATCAATAAATGTTTGAATCATACATGAACAAATAATAAAATATTAATAATCAAGATAGAGCAAAGCACTTAACTGAAACAAAAACAACATTCTTTCCACACTCCAAAGACAAGAGCAACTCCCTCACCTGGTTGAAAATTTAATTTAATGTCAGCAGAATACTTTAAAATGTCGTTCCTAGGAAAAGCAAGTGTATTATTCTTCAAAATGCTGCCAGAATATGTGGTCTATGAAATCTAAATCTCGTCTGCCTTTCAGCATTTCAAGTCAATATATCCTTCCAAAGGAGTTTTCTGCAACTACCAAATGCAAAACTAAAACCATTACTTTATTAAAACCAGATGGAAAACAATCCATTTTATAGACTTTTTGATGTAAAATTATACCCAAACTATTAAAACAATACATTTTCCCTATGCAAAATCATAAATTTCCTGATATCAGCACGACAGCAACACAGAAAATCATATGAAAAACAATCTACTTTGTGGACTTCTCCATGAAAAATTATACCCACACTATTACAACATTACATTCTCCCTTGAACAAAATAAATTTTTCCTGAAATCAGCAACATAATATCCAACTGTCATTAGCCCCTCAACATGATGTCTACCGCAACTTAACGTTCATTCCTGATTCAGCATTGACAACAAAGAATAGCAAATACGCACACAAAATCACGTCCCTATATGAGCCGATAATGTACCCTGGGTCATAAAAATTCAGGACCCGCTTCGTAAATTAAGTCAAAAGCTAGGCTGCGATGTCCAACAGCTGGAATGCATACATTTCAACCTGAGGTAAAACTACTGTCGTCAACAACTTCCCTGGGTTCAAGCTATTTGAAAATCTGACTGGACCCATTCTCTTCCTGTGTTTGAATATATACACACACACGTCGTAAGTTTAAGTATATATATATATATATATATATATATATATATATATATATATATATATATATATATATATAAATTATACATATATGTGTGTGTGTATGTATGTAGTTGCTAAGAGTAACTAAGTTTTTAGAATGCAAGCGAATAATGTTCAAAAATAAAGACGAAAGAGTGAATGCATCTGAGACAAAAATGTTGTGTCCACGGCAGTTGGACATGTTTATGACGAAGAAATAAGAAAAGTCAGAGAAAGGATAAGAAAATGGGAAATGAATGGAAACTGGAACGGAATTTGTTACAGCGCTGACTGGCAACAGATAAGCAACGGTGAAAGAACTTGAAAGTGTTTGCAAAACTGATTGATTTATTTACGAAATTACGCCGTCAAGCCAGGCAATGGGGACTTTCCAACCATTCAGGGCGTACGACATAGTAAAGGAGCTGGAGTACTGAAAAGCAAGATAAAGAGATCCAGAAAATAAAGGAAATGATGTACAAGGATCTAAAAATGGAATTAGGAGAAAACTCCACATATGCCCTTGGAGGTAAGTAAAAGGTGTTGGACAGCAAATGAAGAAACGAAGAGGGAAAGGAGGTAAAAAAAAAAAAGCCAAGAACTGGATGCAACTAAGGGGCGAAAAGATGTTGCAAACACTCTTTAGTAATGACTACATTGCACTATGTGAGGTGCACTTACTCTCCCTCCATCTGTACAGGTTCAAAGAATAAGAGAAGTAAGGTATATTTGGTAGCAATCAGTGTGTGCTAGACTGGGAAAAGACTTGGAATGTCTGATGAAACAATATTAGGCGTGTATTAAAGGATTGCTGACCAACTCTCCTGTATGGAGGTAAAGTGAGAAACGCAGATAAAAAAAAAAAAAAAGAGGTTCAAGATGTTGCGATGAATTGTGTACATGAAACATGTAGCCTCAGTACTGAAAGGACTAATGTAGAGACTCCAGTGAGTGGTAATTTGGTTTTGTTTATGCAAAGGATAGGTCAGTGCGTTTTGAGATGGTCTAGCCATGCGGAAAGACTGGATGACAGGTATGTGGAACAATATACTGCCGAAGTGCTACAAGGGGAGAAAGACACAAAGTCCCGGAGAGATGGAGTGAAGAATGGATTGAAGTTGAATGCCTAGGCCTACATATCCAAGAGGATACCAAAGGCGTGCAAGAAGTAAATGAGGAAGTGATATGTGATGCTACTGAACCTGTAAATTACAGAGTTAATGTTAAGGTTTTTCTAAAACCATCCATGTGCTCGTATTTTGAATCTCTACATTTTCAAAATAACAATAGCTGCAGTGAAAGTATATGTTAATGTGTAAGAAAAAAAGAAATAGACAACAAACACTGCTATAATTAAAGCAGAAATATATATAACAATGTTATAACGCCTAGATTAGCACATTAAAATGTAGGTACCAATTTCAAAACCTATGCCATGAAGACCACGTAAAAACATGACACTTTCCATGATTTTAATCTTACTTCTTTTAACAAGCACCGAGTTATTCTGGATCAGTTTCCTGAAAGATTCATTGTGAACGGCCTGTCGCGTAAATCTAACTAAATTCCCGCTAACACCAACGGGATTATATTACACTTGAATATTTACATTCTTTAAGCCGATTCCTAACGGAATAATTTCATGTGAAAAAAAAAAAAAGAGTCGGGAGGAAATTAATAAAGCTAAAGTATGGCGTTAAAGGCATTTTCTGCCCAGAATAAATGTTTCTATCTAGGTGTGGAACTAAAATCAAAATTTACACCATATTTTTCCGAGTAGATGTAAATAGTATTTTCCGACAGTAGAAACTTCGAGTAAAAATGGAGCTTCCACGGTTAAAAAAAGTTTCATCACATATAAAACCTTTTCTTCATATCATTCTTGAAAAACATATTTTAACGGTATGGTACTCTTATCAGCTAAAATACAGAGAGATCGCGACATTATCAGCTATATACTCGAAGAGTAAAACTTTCAAAAACGATATTTTGTACCATTATTCACGGCAACGTAAATAAATATATCGCATAATGCCCAGTATATAGAAAACCAGTACTCGAACTTGAATATCGATAACGATAAATCTATAACTTTTGTTAAAAAATATATTGAAATTAAAAGATGTTGCAAGCCCTGTTTCAAAGTCATATAATTCAAAATAAAAAGGCACCAAAGGGTAAAGTACTTAAGAGAACCATGTTTGCTATTTCACGATGTACATAAATATATACATATATGTACACATTAAATACACACACACGCACACACATATATACAGAAATACGCACGCACGCAGACACACACACATATGAGAATTTTGTCACTTAATCACATGACTTTTTGGTCTTCACAAACATCACTTAATATTAAATATCGAATTCAGGATTAGAACCTGCGCCTTTTGTTTAGATACAGTGTTATATTTTCGACTTGGTCATTCCACTATCGACTTGACTGTAATTTTCTTGTAGATTTCTGGTTTTATACATTGGATCGATATCAACTTTGTAAAACCGGGCTAATTATGAGGTTCTGTAACTTATACACGCATTTTAAGCCTTACACTTACGTTACACCTTAAAAATCTTTCAATAGAGAATATAGGAATAACTTACACCAAAAGGAAATTGAAACTAACAAGTGCATCTGGCCTGATAGAATTCGAACCTACGCATTTGGTTAAGATACGGTGACATATGGTCGACTTGAATATTTCTGCTATCAAGAAAGATTAAAGTATAATATACCGACTGCTGTATATAATCCTGTTAAGTTCACACTCTATAAGTACCAATAAAAAAAGCTCGAATTGTTCTTGTTTATTTTTTATTGTGTATATTTATAAAGTACGAATATATATATATATATATATATATATATATATATATATATATATATATATATATATATATATATATATATATATATATATATGTGTATATATATATCTGTGTGTGTGTGTGTGTGTAAAATCCAAGGTGTTCGTATAAAAAAGATCAAACGAAAAACAAGCGTGACATAATAAATTGAAAAATGCAGTGGTAGCACAGTTCACTAAAGAATACAGTTCCCGGGTTTTTCAATATAACACATGCCTGCATGCATATATATGTACAGCTGACGCCGGTACCCCTTCACAGCTGGAGTGACTAGTGGCCTGGTGGTGACAGACTGGCGGATTTTCTAAATAAACACGATGTGTGTGTGTGTGTGTGTGTGTATGTGTATATATATATATATATATATATATATATATATATATATATATATATATATATATATATGTATGTATATATATATATATATATATATGAATGTAGAGTATGTATTCCAAAAACATATAAGCTGAACAGAAGAGATAATGGATTACAAAAATCTCAGAATTGTTCTTGTATTATTTATTTTTACTATATATATTTATAATAGTATGTATATATATATATATATATATATATATATATATATATATATATATATACATATATATATATATATATATACATATTCATATATATATATATATATATATATATATATATATTTTCATATAAGTGTAAAGTAAGTATACATTAGTTAAACCAGACCACTGAACTGATTAACAGCTCTCCTAGAGAGGGCTGGCCCGAAGGATTAGATTTATTTTAAGTGGCTAAGAACCAATTGTTACCTAGCAACGGGACCTACAGCTTATTGTGTAATCCGAACGACGTTATAGCGAGAAATGAATTTCTATCACCAGAAATAAATTCCTCTAATTCTTCTGGCTGTCGGAGAATCGAATGCGGCCACAGAGTGCTAGCTAGAACGGTACCTATCCTCTCCAAAGAGGAACTCTACATATATGTAAGTGTTATAGAGGGAAATATATATATACATATATATATATACATACATATATATATATATATATATATATATATATATATTTTTTTTTTTTTTACATACTTACAGATATATACAATAAAAATAAATAAACAAGAACAATTCGCGCTTTATTGGAATCCATGATCTCTTCTGTTCAGCTTAAACTATTCTACCATCCATTTCTAACTTGCGTTCCTTTAACCTTCAGGGGAAATTTTTAATTCTAAACATTTTCTAAGAAGGTTAAAGGAACGCAAGTTAGAACTGGTTATTAGAATAATTTCCGGCATGTGTCAAAACTTCAAGAAAAGAAGTTCAAAATCAAAACCTCTGCTTGCGATTAACATGCACAACAGGTAAGTACATACCTACAAACAAAGCTGCTAAATACAGTTCACAATCTGAATAAGAGCTGCGACGCACCGTCCGTTCGGAGAGAACAGAGTAAATCTCCTCTCCCCCAAAGTATCACAGCATGTATCTTGCTGCCACCGATCCAGCGTCGCAAAGGGAACATTCCACTAACACGAGGGGCACAAATCTAAAGGCTGTCTCATTTCTCCCAGAGGTTCACTTGAAGCTAGGCATAATTACAATGGGTGGCTCTACGCTCGCTACTACTGGAGAGGACAAATCAGACCGTGGTTCTATTTACACTACTCTGCACGTTGGGGAGGCATACCTTGGTATGTCGTATTCTCTGTTGGCGCTACGCTTCAAAAAAGGTTGTGTGTCCTCTAAAATACTTTTTCTAATTAACTGAAACCAAGTAAATGAGACAGACCAATCACTGCAGTGACAGACAGACAAAGAGAAGCACAAATAGATAGAGAAACGGAGGTAAAAAGTATAGTTCCCTGACTTTATCGGTACGGGGACTAATAACACTGAAAATTCTGATATCCTGTTAACTTTGCAATTTTACGTGTTGTAATCACTTGATTTTTTCAACATAAACAACTTTACTTTTACAACATTTCCACACACAACCTCGTATTTTAAAAACGCAAGTTACAGCGATTTCTATGTAAATGGATACTGAACCTAAGGCACGGTATATTCTTCAAAGCAAAGAAAGGTATTAACTCCCGAATACCAAACGCATACACATTCATTCTTATTTATGCCGAGACTGAAATTCTAAAACAAGCCTGGGCAAAAACGAGAAAAGCCATACAACGATGACCGTAACCATCTTCAACAACGAATTAAAAGCTACCGTGGAAACGTCAGTGTCCTTGAGTAGGCATAATACTTCAATAAAACATTTAACGATGAAATAAATGGAAGTTGTTACAATCAAATAAGTCCAATAAGACAACCGAAGTAAAAGAAAAAAATCCACGACTGTTTATAGAAATATGATTGCAAAAACAAACTACCCATTAATTCCACGAAAGAAAAACAAGAAAACAATAACAGCACAAACACTATATTAAAAATGTTGAACATCATTGAAAACAACAATCAACATAACCTTTTAAACACAGCATAAAGAAACAGAAAAGTCGAGTAGCCAATATTAACTTTTACGGCAAAATAAAGTAACGCAAACTCTTTTTAACGACAGAGAAAAATACAGAATTCAATGCTAAGTTTTCAAGTAAAACAGAATGAAAAAAAAAACCAGTGGCAACGGCAACTCAGAGAGAGAGAGAGAGAGAGAGAGAGAGAGAGAGAGAGAGAGAGAGAGAGAGAGAGATCAAAGCATGGAAATCATTTTACACTGAAGGATCACAATGTACTAAAAAGAATAACCTGTTTATATTTTGCTCTTTTATACAACAACAAACAAATCACTCACACACATATATACTTGTGTATAACTGTCAATAAACGGCATATTATTCCAATTTTTTTTTTCTTATGGTTAACGGTTATGGGGATACAGACTCCCTGCGCACAAGCCATTTGGAGATTCGCACCTCACACAGTAATAAGAATAGAGGTTTATCCGCCAGCTTTCCTACAAGACTGACTGACTTATCTCAAATATATTCAGTGACCTATAACCAACTGTGTCGTCCTATGCCTCGGGACATGCTACATTAGCATTCCAAGCCACTAGCACTTCCTAGGGCAGCAGTGTCAAATAGTAGCGTTGCTTTCTACTTTTACAGTAGCAGTACCTTTATGCTAGCCTACCGTGTGGCATGTGACAAAACTTTTCAGTATACTTTCGTCCCAGTTACACATATTCTATTCTTTTAATCCCTTTTACACCATATTTACTACTATATAAACAAACTTCAACAGCCTTCAACATTTTCCTTTAAAAGTCTACTCTAGTTTTACATAAAAGAGTGTTATACTCAGCAATCCTTTCATGCATCAACTTCTGATGTCGTAAACACTACTCTACTCTTCGCTTTCAAATATTTTGCAGAATTTAGGGAATGGTCTTGATTTTTTACTGTAGGATTCAATTATTCCTCAATCCTACCATCATCCATATCCGTACGGTATGTCTCGTGTAGAAACCAAAATTAAACAAGTGAAATATGAGCCGAAGAAACTTCGGCGCGATCGAGTTTTCTGTACAGCGTATAATGCTGTATGAAACTCTCAGCCACGGCCCATGAAACTCTCAGCCGCGTCCTACGAAACTTTCAGCCACGGCCCGGTGGTGGCCTGTGTTACTGGCACCTATAGCGATGCCAGACGCACGATCATGGCGAACTTTAATCTTAAATAAAATAAAAACTACTGTGGTTAGAGGGTTGCAATCCGATATGTTTGATGATTGGAGGGTGGTTGATCAACATACCAATTTGCAGCCCTCTAGCCTCAGTAGTTTTTAAGATCTGAGGGCGGGGCAGAAAACGTGCGGACGGCCAGACAAATATCCATTTCAGTAGTTTTCTTTTACAGAAAACTAAAAACGAAACTAAATTCAAGCAAATAGAGAGAACAAAAGTCATGATAATTAGCATTTGAATTTTTCGCCAATGACGCACTTTAGGAAGATTGAGAGTTATACATTCTCCTCAGGGCACAGCCAGCTATTAAAGAAACTAGGATGTCCCCAAGAGCCCCCAGCCCAAGAACACCCTCTGTAAGTCCTAAAACATCCACCCAAAACTACGCACACAACGAGGACACTACTGTGACCCTAATTCCCCCCGCCCCATCCCCTCCAACCGACCACATTCAAGAGGGGACATGTAATGAGACGTGCCTTGAAGGGAGTAATTAAACAAGAACTTTAATGTCTCTTTTCCTCTCTGGATGGGTTTCTTGGCTAAGTACCTCACAAAGAAATCACCCAGAGGCTCAGGCTAAACATCACGTCACAAGAGCTATTGACGTATATGTTAATGTCAGGGGCAACATAAGCATGCGCACTCATCAAACCAGCTGAAATGATAATGGCAAAAACATGAAAACTTTTACATAGTAAAAAAGCATTAATAATCTTTTTGCATTCCTAAATTATTCAGTTATGGAAACCAAAAACAAGAAGGCAGCATGAGGAGGGTGCGAAGAACAAAATATATAAAGTGATTTTTGGGCTAAACCTATACAATCAAGTGTACTTGATAAGTACAAAAAAGAAAGTGGTGCTTTAATGGGGCGTATACATACATACATACACACACACACACACACACACACACACACACACACACACACACACATATATATATATATATATATATATATATATATATATATATATATATATATATTATATATATATATATACATATATATATATATATGTCTTCGATGACTTTGGACGGACTATGTGCTGGCCATTCAGTGATACTTCTGCTGCAGGCGCATTTGTGTCAACGTTGGAGGTTTACACAGTTAGATATAACGAGGGTGTCTGACGCATGCATTTGTGCTTGCCTGACGATGATCAGGACTTAAGTACATGGAGACAGCGTGAGTGCGTATGTGTGTTGCATTCCTTAATGGTGTATAGACTTTTGCAGGGGACTTCATTTTGACACTGGGTCTGAATTGGTTAGTGGTGCAGTGTTGAAGGACGCCACGGGAAAATCTGTTATTTGTCGCCATAGAAAGTGAGTCCCATAAGTCATGAACACTTATATCTTTTCCAGACATTTTGTGGAAAGACTTAGTAGTGCTGCAGTGAAATCCCGCTGTGTGTCCCTTATGCATTTTCCTGTTTTATTCTCCATTGTGCATTTCAGGTTTTAATATATATGATACGTTTCTTTCAACAGGAATTCTAGTTTCGTCCTGTGAGGACGAATATTTTGGGAAGTGGTGTTTATTCTTTACATACTATATGAAATTTATTGTGGTCTAGAATAATCATGACCCTATTACTTTGTTTGGTGACCAGAGTGCTAGTCACTAGTATTAGCTGGTCTAGAACAATAAATCTGAATGTTTGTGAATCAGAGTTTCCTCTAGTGATGTTTTCCATTTGCAGGGGGTGGAATTCACTCCATTTCATGATCGTAGCTTTGCTGAATCACTTTCGTTAAACTTGCAAATAAAGTCTAGTTTTGTACGTCAGTGCTTAATTCCAGTAGGCCTTTGTTAAGTAATAAGTTCAGTGAGAGGAGTCGACGAGGGTGAAGGAATCTGCTGACCCAGGAATGGGCCATCGCTACCAGAGACTTAGGACAGTAAGATGATTGATACTGCTCTTAAACAGATACAGCAATAAAAGATGACCCTATCTGACCTGGGGATAGGGTCACTGAACACATATATATGTACATATATGTGTGTAGTATGTATGTATGTATGTATGTATGTGTATATATATATATATATATATATATATATATATATATATATATATACACACAATATATATATATATATATATATATATATATATATATATATATATATATATATATATATATATATATATATATATATATATTCGCCTTATTTGGACTTTTCAGTATGCTCACTTAATTCCTTTCTCACTACACACACACACACACACACACACTTATATTGGTGCGCTCGTAAATACATTCGACATACACATCTGCACGCAAGCACGCGCGCATGTGTGCTATCTGTAAGCACGGGCGTGTTCCCTTGTGTAAATATTTACAAAGGTTATACATCGCAAAACCTTCATCCACCCGTAATAAAACTAAACAAGGCCGGGGTAGTTCAAATTCTCCGGAATGAGGAAACGAAGAAAAAGAAAATATCCCAAGTATCTTACTTGACACGCGCATGAATTGACACACTGTGAATGTAAACAAACAAATGCGTGTAAGTAAATTGTACGCAAATACTATAAAACTTGTAAGGAAAAAAAAATACTATAAGTTCTGAGAGCAGCAGCAAACCATACGATCCTGAAGATGGAATCTACTGTAAACAAGAAGAGAATTTACTAAAGTATCAAAACTTTCCGTGTCTTGACAATAAAACTTACAGTCTGTCCAAATAGCGTCGACGCCGAATATTTATGTAAAGCACAATAAGGATAATCTCTACTAATGTTTATCTTCTGGGGACGCGATTCTCTCTCTCTCTCTCTCTCTCTCTCTCTCATCTTTTCCCTGGCGGCGAGAGTAAACACACTCCCAGATCCATACACTAGACGAACTCGCCCTTCTGCTCCTAAACCCAGAACCCTCAAATATATACCCTGGTCACTCATTTGTTGCAGCAACCGACGTTCCCTTCTGCACAAGCGGCGCCCCCCCTTCCCCCCGCCCATACCCTTGTCTCCAATATACACTTGCCACCATCTAGTAAGTTTTAAAAACCGTTTGTAATAAGCTTTTTTTCCTCTTCCAGAGCCACAATACGCTTCCCTATTCGTATCAGAGCCATCCATAAATCTTTCGGCGACACCTTCCTGCGCTTAAGTAACTGAACAAAGAAACCTCTGGACAGCAAAATAACGTAAGATGATGATATAAATATGTCCATCATGATATTTACATACCAACAATTTTATTATATTTCTATAGCTGATATCAATTAACTTAAATAATTACAATTATAAACCAAAGCCAACTACAACGATACAAATATCAACAATTTCTACATATCTCTTCATAAACTTTATGCAAAAAACATAGTATATGATGCGTTATATAAAATTTCGTGTGCATGGTGTGTGATGTGTATATGTACATACACATATACATATGTGTGTGTGTGAGGTGCTGACCAGATCATGCACTAAATCAATCATTTTCATAAAATTTATTACTGAGAAACAAGAAAAATAAGAAGAAAAAAAACAGAAAGTAAGGTCGTGTCACCACCAAATATACCATTAACCGGAATGACAAAATTTCTGGCATAAAGACAAACTGTAATGGCCGTGGCAACACTCTCTGTTCCTCAAGATATTAAACGTTTGACGGCCTGCGGCAGTGTAACCAACTCCCCTCTCAAACGTTTACCCCGAACACCCCGAGGGCGATGTAGCAGACACTCACACCCCTATCCCTTGCAAAAGGACCTCGATAAAGTGAATGGGCAATTATCCAACTGTATTACAGGATGGATTCCATAAAACATTTATCACTGATATTGCAAACAATATGCATTCCTCTTGCCTGTCTTCATGCGAGTCCCGTCCAAACTGGTTTGTAAAATTGTTGTAGTATAATAGAACATTCCACGTCTAATGTAAAATGCTTGAATGGATCTAACACAAAGCGTACACAAAGGGAGCTTATGAATTCCCGCATTCATGACGACTTTTTCACTTTTGGATGGCAGCAAACAAGTTATTCCCACAAGTGATTTATTGAATTCGATGAACTGGCTTTAGATGTGAAACAAATGACTTCAAACATATATATATATATATATATATATATATATATATATATATATATATATATATATATATATATAATATATATATATATATATATATATATATATATATATATATATATATATATATATATATATATATATATATATATATATGAAACTAATCATGTATGAAACGAGGGTTCTCTGAGAGAGAGAGAGAGAGAGAGAGAGAGAGAGAGAGAGAGAGAGAGAGAGAGAGATTCTAAGCAAATGAATGTTACTGAAAGTTTCGTTAATGCAAAATAAAAAGGTAGAAAAGAATGAAATTGACATCAGCTACCAGAGGTAAAAAAAACTCCAAGGAAACCGAAAACGTCAAAGTGTTGACATGAACTATTTTCTTCCCAAGTAAAAGCAAATAATGGGTATATTTCTAAGACCATAATTCCTAATGAATTTTACTCCCCTAACCCTAAACAATTCTTCCGCAGTTTAATATCCGAATATAGGAGATGATGCAATGGTTGGCCACATGGTTTGCTAAAGACAGTCTTTGAAAAACAGAAGCAAAAATAAGGCATTGGTGGTGGTGGTGGTGGTGAGAGAGAGAGAGAGAGAGAGAGAGAGAGAGAGAGAGAGAGAGAGAGAGAGAGAGAGAGAGAGAGCTGGGAAAAAAATATTCGTAGGACTTGCATATAGCAACAGTTATATTTACGCTGGTACAATTATTGTATTAAGATCAGCAATTCTTTGAATAATAAATAAAGCAACTATACATACGACTTACACCGAGTTGACCCACTAATAATGTTAACGTACCTGTAAAGAAAGAAGAAAGAGATGGGGTTAGAACCATTTTATTTCTTATTATTGTATAAACTTGAGTTTTAACGTTTCCTATACACTTCAAATCAACACAGTAAAAAGCAAAGCGTCCTAACATTCACGTTTAGAATATAAGAATATAAGATTTAGGCTAAAGGCCAAGCGCTGGGGCCATTGAGGTCATTCAGCGCTGAAACAGAAATTCACAGTAAAAAGCTTTGAAAGATGTAACAGGAGGAAAACCTTGCAGTTGCACTAGGAAACAACTGTTAGGAGAGGGTGGAAAGGAAGATGGAAGAAAATAATATGAACGGAGGTACAGTAAAGGAATGAAAGGGGTTGCAGCTAGGGGCCGAAGGGTCGCTGCAAGGAACCTTAAGTAGTGCCTACAGTGCAACGCATGAGGCGCACTGATGGCACTAGCCCCCTAAGGGGATTATTAACGTTTAGAAATATTGTCAATGAAATTCTGGAAAACCAGGGTTGTATCTATAATACCGAAAAACAATTTTCTTGAAATGTCATGAGAGAGAGAGAGAGAGAGAGAGAGAGAGAGAGAGAGAGAGAGAGAGAGAGAGAGACTAGTGTACACTTTGTTAAGCTTCTCATTTGGAAATTGTCAAGACTCCAAAACTATACCCATAACAATAATTGAAATGATCCATAAAAAATGTCAAGACGAAAATTACGTGGGATGCATTTTGTAGATATTCTCGGATGGCATTAAACTTCAAAAACAAAAGACAGGATGACCACAAATTCTCACCTAAATAAAAAAAAGCTGACATTTATACTGCTAATCCTACAATTAGTACAACCCCTTATTCACTACTGTCTCCCCCATCTTCGTTTGTAGTGCCATCCAGGATTCTGTAAGAACTTAGATTCTGTAAGTGCATTGATTCAATAAACAGCTATCAATTAGCTGCATCGGTATGTGCCTCCACAGAACTTAATAATATTTTTACTACTCTCCCGACGCTTCTGGCGGTAATGAGAATATGATGAATTATACACACACATTATGTAAATGTGTGTGTATATATATATATATATATATATATATATATATATATATATATATATATATATATATATATATATATATACATATATACATACACACGAACACACATATATGTATGTGTGCCAAACTTTTACGAGCCTTGCCTTGCCACCGTAGCAACCCCTTTTGCATTATGAAAATAAATTCAGATATGTCGGAAATCATAGTACCCGTCCTTTAATGCTGAGTTGTATATAAAAAACCTAGAGATTTTTCTACGGACGAGAGAGTTTTATTTACTGAAAAAATGCCTGTTAACAAACCTAAAATAATGATGCGTTTGATTTTGGGAAACAAATCGACGGGAGTGCATGCTGACTACAAAAGATGCAATTGCACTTCAATGTCACATACAACCTACAACCTGAATGAGGAATTAAAACTTAATAACAAGAGAATAACATTTCGGATCAACATGAGAATCTTTTTGATATTTAAAAATATAAAAACCAATACAGTGCCTGAATGTGCTAACTTTCTTGCTTCAACCTCTTCTCTCACCCTACCATCATCCGATATATTCATTCTCAAATACCTCTCCACTGACCCTCACCTCGTTCTTGTTCACATTGACTCTCCAACTAATCCTCCTCTTGCGGAAACTTTCAAATGTTTTCACTAGTATCTGAGTTTTTCAACACTGTCCAAAATCAGTACTGCATCTGCTACAAACGCCAACCATTCCTCACTCCATTCATAACTCACCTATATCTATAATTTTATTCACACTAGAGGTCATGGCGACATCACACACACAGTCCAAGACCGATTTTAACACTACACACGAGTCACCTCACTTTCTTCGTATTAAAAAAAAAAAAAAAAAGCCCAACTGCCATCAAACTTCCAACAACTTGCATCCTATATCATATCTTCTCAACACAAAAAATAAATATTAGCACAAAAATTATAAAATATGTATATGTATATATACACATATAAAATGTGTATGTTATATATATAGAGAGTATATATATATATATATATATATATATATATATATATATATATATGAATATTAAATACTTTCTGTTAAACAGAAATCCATTTTAATGTGCCAGCTTCCACAAAGCACCAAAATGGTAGAAAGTTAGCGCTATATTTCGGAGACATTGTCTCCCTCAACAGGCAGGTCATGAAAGAAATGAGAGTTACGGAGCAGTGGCATTTATACCAATAAAGGAATATTCCAAAAGTCAACTGCTACGTCACTCCTGTTTGACAGCTTCTCCTTAATCTCCTTAACCGCTGGTTGGAGGAAGATTTTACCTACCAGATCTGAATCCCAGGCTCCTTTTGAGAGGTTCATCGTATTTCTTTGCTTAATTAAGGAGAAGCTGTCAGCAAGAGTGACGGAGCGGTTGACTTCTGGAATATTCCTTCATTGGTATAAATACACTGCTCTGTAACTCTTATTTCATTCATTACCTGCCCGTTGAAGGAGACGGACACTGTCTCCAAAATACAGCTGTAACTTTCTACCCTTCTGATGATTTTATGGGCTCCTTTTATTAATTATATATATATATATATATATATATAACAATATATATATATATATATATATATATATATATATATATATATACATATATATATACAAACATATATTATATATATACAGTATATATAACCACACATGTATACAGTATTGAGGACATACTTTCACCAGCGAAATGAGTTCTAATACATAAAAATAATACGTAGCAGAAAAACGTAAATCTCCTGCAGCCTCTAATAAAGTCGGCGTTTAGCTTGTGGACTTGATAAATCCCGACCAAACAAAATGCGACAAGCTAAATCCCCGACGTGTAAATCTGGGGGTATTAAATTGATCCCGGAGAGTTGGGATATTGCAACGCGGCTCCCTCTGGCACGTCCCCGGGCGCTGTTCCACCGGAGCCCCTACCCTCCATAGACTCTAGACTTTTCTTGCCCCTTGCCCCTACTACTCCCTGGGACCCCTCGTTTCCCCTCGTGGCCTTCGCCCCTTGAATCCGGGCCCACGAACATTAAGTAGGACATTACTAGTGCCGTTACTTCCTCTTTTATGGAGTGGAGACTTAGTTTTGGTACTTTTACCATGGTCGGTTTTACTCGACATTTTAACCCCAAGATTTTACTTTACTGTTTCTCTCGACTTTATTACTATGCCTAATGCAAGTAATATTATATTAATCTTTCGTCAATAAAGCAATATCTGTTACTGCATCCCACCGCCCTTACGGAAAACAAAATTATTTCGTAAATGAAATAATGAACAGAAAACTACCCCACACACACAAATGTAAAGATGTTTGCTTTCTTATTCCAGACAGCTCCAGAACAGAGAGTTAAAGAGAGAGAGAGAGAGAGAGAGAGAGAGAAAAAGAGAGAGGAGAGAGAACAGAAAACCGCGAAAAAAAAAGTACGAGACAACAAAAGTGAGAGCATTTTCTTGTGTTTTCTAATTTTTATGATTTATTATTATTTTTAAAAGCGTCGTGGATAAGGGAAATGTAAGTAAACGAAGTGAAAACACAAAATTATCTCAATTGTCGTTAAACGGACATTTAAGGATGTCATAAAAACATTCCACAAAAACCCGTGAACTCCAGAATGCGTGCCAATTGTACCATTTTATAAGATCACTGCGAGAAACCTGAAGCTATTAATTAAAAATGATCGTTTGTTTACCAATAATGAACCACTTAGCCAAATAAAAAAAATATAGGTAATGTAACTTCCATGTCAGAAGTATTCGGTGAATTGTAACTGCTTCTCATCTCACTGTTTAGGTTGTCTTTAATTTAAATGCTTCCCAAGACAACAACGTATCAATAAGCTTGGAAGCAACCAACAATGTTCCACCAATTAGAGAATACTCAATACCAATTAAATGGTACGTATACGTCAATCCAGTTCTATCAAAACCAGCTTAAACCTTACAAAGAAATGAAGCAGGAAAACTAGCTGCTTAATTATTCTTAAGCTTATCCTTCCTCTTCTCATTCCGCTAGACAATAAATCGTTTTGATGCTGTCTGCAGTTACGTTCACCTAGAGAATGGAGATGAACGCGCTATCTTTCCCAAGACCTAGAGTTCTCTACGCCTTGATCTTTCCCATCCAGTTCCCACGATTCCTTGAACAGTTTATATTAGTTATATCCTGGGTCATAAACTCGACTCCATCCATTTTCAGTGTTCCATTTGTACCAAACTTAAGAAAAAGGAGAAACTATCTATTACCTTCCAATGTCTTTCATACTCCTGCAAGAGACCCCTTTGTTTCAACTTTACAAACTGCTTTACAGAAGACCTAAAATCGTCGATTTCACTTCAAACCACTATAAGCATGACCTACAGTCTTCCATTCGCCTTAAAAAAACATTAAAAATTAAGGAAGCCTACATTTTAAGTTTGAAAATCAATCCTACATATGACATACTTTTAATCTACACAAATCCTACAAGATGGCTCACTTTAACCTAACTAAAAAAAAAAATTAATACGAATACCCTTAAGACTTCAGTCTGACTTTAAAAAGCAATCGTATGAACAGCAATTTCTCCGGTTACCTCAAAAACGACCAGACTAATTGCCTACATGAGAAGAGCAAGATACTTTCATAAACTTCACAACCCTGCAAAGACCAATTCTTACCTCCGTCCTTTTCTCAACGTCAGCCAACGTTACCCTTGATGGTATGGGGCCTTACTATTCATCGTCAAGTTGAAACCATCCATCACCCTATCGCCGGGCTCCTCGATGGCTTCTTTCCTTCTGCGCTCCTTTATCAATCTTTAGCGGTCCTCCCCCGCCCCCCCTTCTCCCTCCCCGCCCCTAGCCCTACGACCCATACCTAAAAAAAAAAAAAGAAAAAAAGAAAAAAAACCGCGGCAAGGGACCCGGACGTGAACGAACTGGAACTCCCTGGGACAGCGTGGCGAACGAGAGTTTATTCAGAAGAATCGATATGCCTAAGTTTCCATTCTTGGTAGGCACTGGTAGTTGAATGTTAATCCTTCCCCAGTGACGGATACTATTTGGTGACAGGAGGAAAGGGACGAGAAGTCAGCATCCTAGGAGAAGAGGGGAGATCGATCAAGGATTTGAGTTTTACGTACCCGAAAATATTTGATAAAGCATCGGGGACGCCGGAACAACTTCCCTTTAATATATGTCAATCAGTCGACTTACAACTAAGGTTTACACATATGTCTTATTTTCGCATACTTCAAAATTATACCTGCCTTCACTTCTTGATCCAGAAGCCAGAGCAGCTGTTAATTAGGTGCTGAAAAAAAAATGTACCAAAAACGCGTTACTGACAACTTTAATAAAATATTAAAAACTCAGTAGGAAAATATGAAGAAGAAAGACAAGAAAGGAGCAAACGTCCCTATACAATCTGGTCCCAGGAAAGAAACGACAAGGTAGTATGGAAAGGAAACAGACAGGCCAAAGAAAAAAAAAATGTTGAGGCCCCCTTCCGTAGCCCGTCCGACCGACCTCGATTCCCAATAAGTTTCTTTCAAAGACCGTCGATAGAGCAGTTACGGAGGCGTCAACAAGGACAAGCCACTCTCTACTCGCGTCACGTCGAGTTCCCTTCCAACGACCACCCTTGAACTCCATCCCTTCAAACACCGGAACCCATCTCTCTCTCATACTCTCCTCTCAAGCTCTCTCTCTCTCTCTCTCTCTCCATTTTCTTACTCAAAAGGGCAAGGGCATCTGAAGAGAAGGATATTGCCGGACCATTGACTCCGATATCCCGTCACTGAACCTGCTGAAAGGAGTGACACTTCTGCGAACTTACATTCTTGGAACCACTTCTTATTTGCATCGATTCCATTTATATGTTTTATTCAATTTTGTTGTAACGTATAATCTCAAAGGTCCTCCTTTTCATATGCCTACTAGCTGACGTACCCAGCGTTGCACGGTAAAAAGTCAATGCGTAGAACACACCCAGACCGTAGAACACACCCAAAGCATAGAACCCACCCAAAACGTAGAACATACCCGAATATTTATTTAGCCCAACCTTCTATTAGACAGGAAAAGGATTAAAATCTATTTATAGCGTAATATCAACGAATTTTTATTCATAGGTTTTAAAAGTATCACATTAACTAAAAGATGATAAACTGGAAGACTTAACAAGTTAGCTTCCCTTAAATACAGACTTCTTTTTATTTTTACAAATTTCCAGAAAGCTCTACCGACACCGAGTTATATTTGTTCCCTAAAATGTTCAGAAGGTTAGAGAGAGTTCTATTCGACCAAACTTGGACTTCAGTGTCATTGGGAATGACACTTTTCATCTCAGCGACCTGGAAAACTATGCATGCGACACTAATCTCAGTTATTTTTTTACATTTATTTCTCACCCCTTCTCACCCCCCCCCATTCATAGCAGGGCTGAACTTGGATGTAAAGGGCATCGGGAGTGTCACCATTCATCTCAGCGACCTTGAAAACTATTGATTAGACACTAATATCTGTCGCTTTCGGTTATTTTTGTCACCCCTTCCCACCCCCACCCACTTCGGTGCTAGTGATGTCTTACCCCAAAACTATTCTTTTCCAGATAGTAAGTCATATGTATACCAAGCTTGGTTGAAATGACTCTATGCGTTTCAGAGTTATGCCTGGAACATACACACACATATACATACATTCATTTATATATATACAGATAAATAGCTGACATACCCGGTGTTGCACGGTAAAAATTCAAAGCATAGAACACACCCAGGGCATATACTTCTTCCCTTCAGTAAGAGCGCAACCCCACTGTTTCTGCGACTTTAATTTTCTAGTTTTCCTCGGTTGAAACGTGGCATGGTAAACCCATAAAGTTTATTTAGTTACTAAGTCTACGGGCAGCACCATCCCCGTTTCAAGGAAAGCTTAACCATCCCCACCTCCTTTGGTGCCCTCTGGTGCTAGTGATGTCTTACCCTCCCAGCATTCTTTTCCAGATAGTAAGTCATATGTATACAAGTTTGGGTGAAACTGCTCCATGCAGTTTCAGAACTATCCTGGAACATACACACACATCCATTTATATATATTTATATATATATATATATATATATATATATATATATATATATATATATATATATAGATAGATAGATAGATTCAAGCAATGAGAACACTATACCTAAGATCAGCAATGGAAGCAGTTTTTACATAAATTTTTAAAGTAGAGCGTAAATATATTCATCTTTCTGCTACAGCAATACTATCTGGGATCCTCTGATATTTTTTCAAAATTGGTAGGCACAAACAAGACTGCATGTAGCTGCGATATTCGAAGTGCATATATGATGGTAATAAAAGTTCAAGTTATTTCTGTTTACTTCTGACAACAGTCGGCATCAGCCCAACTGGCCCACACGTGTATTAAAAGAGAGCAAAAATATAGACTGCCCAATCTGACGTATGGAAAACAACTTTCATAATGCATAACTAAACAGAGAGAGAATAACACACTAAAAAATATTAAATACAATGTACACAATCAAAAGAGGGGGTCTTAGACTTGCTTGGTCAAACTTGAGAACATTAACGTCGCTTAATCATATGCGGGGGGAAAAGACAAGGTGCATAATAAAGGGAGGTTTACAAAATAAAACAAAGAAAAATCAAGTGGATTTCTTGTAAGTGAAAATATCACATACGAAATCAAACATTAAGGATTTCATTCACTGTAATATTCTCAATATAAAATGGATCAAAATCAATCTTTAGTTTACAACTCAATCACTAAACAAATCACAAATCACAGCTTACAAAATTAATTATCATATAAAAGCTGGGATTCTCTGTAATTTCTTTTTATCCAATAAAATTTGGGTAGCCAGTGCACGAATGAAATTTAAAACTTTAGTTTGCATCAAAAATTAAATAAGCCACAGAGATGAAACGAGTTTTAAAAAACACCAGTGAAACCATGACCGTGCTAAAGTGCATTATGAACACACAAACTAACAAAAGACACAAATTGCACAGCAAACATGCAAACATCAGAGAAAAAAAAATCAAGGTCCACAACCATGTGATGGGTAGGCTAACTAAATACGAGATGAGTAAACAAGGCGAGAAAGAATCGGTAAACAAGCTGGAGTCTGGTAAATACAATGATGTAAGCGAAGAGCAGCAGAGTGAACAAACAACACTAACAAAGAAAACGGAGTACACAAACATCATGGAGTAAAGAAATACAAATACAGCAACTGACCCGAAAGATAAATTGAGTAAAGGAAATGTGTTAAAATATTAGAAGAAACAACAAGGCACACTAGATTTGCCGGTCATTATCAAAAAGGCAAATACAACAAGTTAAATATCCCTTAATAAATATAAAGACAATAAAGAAATGCAACCGCAAACAACACCGGATATAAATCCAGAGCTCAACGTATGTAAAGCACCATTTCATGGAATTACACTTTGCTTCAGAGCTACCACGGTTTTTTTTTTCCGTGGAAGCATTCCAGGGAGTCATTCCAACGGAGGTAAATGCAAATTTACTTAAACCTGATAACTTAACTTCCCTAACACTTCGAAAGGGCAACTAGATTAAATCATAACAATATTCAACAGAATTTCCCCGAAAGTTATTTTTTTCGGGTAATTAAGTCCTTTGCATCGATAACAATTTTATTTCACATTTTATGTTTTCTCAAGCGACTGATTTTCCATCCACTACCAACTTCTTTCTTCACAAATCCGATACGACCAATACCTTTATACAGACCAATCTTGGTTTCCATAGTCAAAGTGTAGTTATATGTCATAATTTTTGCCCTATACTCACTGTTAACGTATTTATAATTAATTGTTAATAAAGCCATTGACTATACGCTCCTCTACCAATGTTCATCTTTATATTTTCTTCTGTTACTCTTCTCTCTGCCTTACTCCTCTCCTACCTGAACTTCTTTCTTAATATTCCTTATGCTATTCTACGCTAGATTCTTCTACTTGTTACTTTCTCAGCTTTGATGTCTACGTAGGTCTCACTTTTTCCCATTTATATAATATGTTGATAATTTAATATATATATATATATATATATATATATATATATATACATATATATATACACACACACACACACACACACACACACACACACATATATATATATATATATATATATATATATATATATATATATATATATATATAATATATATACATATATATATATATATATATCTATATATATATATATATCTAAAAATATATATATATATATAATCTCATAATACATACGCAAAAATTCTAGACTGCTACTGATAGGGGACTAGGAATGTGCGAACGGACGAGTAAATAAAATAATGTTGAAACTGCGTTTTCCTCTGGGGGGAAAAATCTTATTACAGTTTCATAACAGAGAGAGATGGGAAAAATCTTTATGTCAACACACTTCCTTTTCGTTCTCCTGTACTTGTATTTTCCAATACAGCCTTTCCTGAATGCGCCGATCTGAAGGCCTCGAAGAAACAGAATTCGAGTGAGTGTTTGAGCTCTGAAATGCAAAGGTGGAGGCGACAAGGGAGTGAGAGTGTGCGTGTGAATGTATGTGGGTGTGTAAGTGTTTGCTGGAAGGAGAGAGAGAGAGAGAGAGAGAGAGAGACGTGTGTCTGTGTGTGGAGACCGTGCGTGTGAGTGTGTGAGTTTACTGGAAGGGGACGAGAGAGAGAGAGAGAGAGAGAGAGAGAGAGAGAGAGAGAGAGAGAGAGAGAGAGAGAGAGAGAGAGAGAGAGAGAGAGAGAGAGAGTGCAATAGGTACTCCTGTAAAATATTGTTCATGCCTCACATTTTATTTTCTTTTAAATAATGTACAGATTTACGTTAATGTGATTAACATAAAATAATAATTATCTTGAAAAAAAAAAAGATCTGCAACTACTTCCAGTAATGTACTTTCTATAAAACATATATATAAAAAAACTCTCTAAAGGAATGAATACAAGCTTTGAGAGGGAAAAGGGAAAACTGAAATATTCTGTGAACGCAACTGTATCTGAAAGAATTTACAATCCGTTATATTTGGCGTCGTTTCAATTTAGCCGGAGTGTTACGACTTTCGAAAATATTTTCAGCACCTCCAAAGCATAAATATTTATACGATTTTCCTGTAACTATTTTTTTTTAATCTTCAGACATATTGACAAAGGAATATTTTTTTTTAATTTAAAATCCGGCCATGGAATATCTTCATAAAATATCTCGCTGGACTTGACACATTAAATAGTACAAAATATCTATAATAAGCGTTCATGTCTGAAGTGATTTCATAAATATTTATTTTAGTGAGATTTCAAAAAATAAAATTCAGAAAATAAGTTCTCAATTGGAAGAAATAGCCTGATAGACAGAAATTTCTATGGACCTGTCCTATTCGTTCATCTGATCACTCTCAAGGACCAATTTATCTTTTCAGAACGAGGGACCTTTGGGTACCCCTTGACCCACCTAACCAATCTCTTCAATAACTGTACTTCAGACCTCTTCCGATTATCTTGATGGAACGGTATCTCTTTAGCCTCTTGAAACCTCTCCAGATTACAATCTCTATGAAAATCATAATAACACAGGTCTTTTCAATAATTCTCCAACTAAATTACAATTACGAAATTCTTACTTAAAGAAAACAATTCCAAACCTATACAGATCAAAAGGATTTCTCATATATATATATATATATATATATATATATATATATATATATATATATATATATATATATATATATATATATATATATATATATATATATATATATATATATATATTAACTGACAAACCCAGCGCTGCCAGGGAAAACTGAAATGACAACCAATAAACTCTCTCTCTCTCCAACTCTCCCTCACTCTTCCTCTTTCTCCTCCCTAATACCTCCTCTCTCTCTCTCTCTCTCTCTCTCTCTCTCTAACTCTCCCTCACTTTTCCTCTTTTTCCTCCCTAACATCTCCTCTACTCTCTCTCTCTCTCTCTATCCTACCTAACACCCACTCTACTCTCTCTCTCACTTCCTCTCCTTCTCACTCTCTCTCTCTCTCTCCTTTTTCTGCCTCAATTACATTGCCCAACACTTTTGACATTTTATATTTCACCTCTTCTCACCCCCCCAAATCCTACCAGGGCTGAACTTGGACTTAAAGGGCATTGGGAGTGTCACTATTCATCTCAGCAATCTCGAAAACTTTGGATTAGACACAAATATCTGTCGTTTTCGGTTATTTTTACATATCACCCCCTTTCCACCCCCACCCCCACCCCGTATGGTGGCAGTGTTGTCTTACCCCCACCGTATTCTTTACCAGACAGTACGTCATATGTATACCGAAATGAGGTATGATAAACCAGAAGAGTTTGTTTAATTACTAAGTCTCGGGCAGAACCAGCCCCATTTCAGGGAAGCCCTTTCCACCCCACCCCCTTTGGTGCTAGTAATGTCTTACCCCCACAGTATTCTTTTCTAGATAGAAAGTCATATGTATACCAAGTTTGACTGAAATTGCTCAATGCATTTCAGAGTTATGCCGAAACACACACACACACACACACACACACACACACACACACACACACACATATATATATATATATTATATATATTATATATATACACACAGTATATACATATATATATATATATATATATTATATATATATACACAGAGTACATACATCAATTTACACACAAGAGTACATATTATACATATATATATATGTATATATATATATATATATATATATATATATATATATATATATATATATATATATATATATATAAAAATTTATATAATTCACTTCACATTCTCGAATACCTTGACAAAATTCAGCGTACAATGATGCAATGAACTTTCGAGACACTCATAGAAAATATTAGGGCTAATGTTAATAGTTATGATCATAATTTTAGTAACAGTTTCTTATATTATTCATTTGTTTACAATTTGGCGTTCCGTTTCTATTATAATGTATACTTACACAACACACACACAATCAAAATACCTTAAAATTCACACACACAATCAGAATACCTTAAAATTAAGACACCTAAAACATAAATTTTAAAACTACAATTGGTTTAATGTTTAAATCCACTACATGGTCTGAAAAATACAACACCGAGTAAACCATTTGAAGTTACAGTGGCAATGTAACAATGGTCATCTAGCTGACACCTTCACAAGACTCTCTCTCTCTCTCCCTCTCTCCCCAAGTCAGATATTCAATCCTTCTCCCTCCCTTCCCCAAATGTGTTCCCCCTTTTCCATTGTTGGAGCTCCTGGTCACGTCGGCACAAGTTGTCCCCAAGGCGCCCAAGAATATGGCAGACTTCAATATGCGTCGTCTTGCACGGATATATATTTGGTGAGGATTCCATGCCCAAGTTAAACAAAAGAAATCAGAATGGCATGTTACTACGATATTGAAAATTCCATAAACCAGAATAAAAGTTCATTTTAAATATCTTGGGAATCTCTTACACAAAAAACATTATCATAAATGTATTACAACTCCCTAAAAGACAAATTTTCTCTTTAATTTATTATACAAATGGAAAGTCTTAACAATACTGTCGTGGAGAAATCATAAACGATATCTAATCAAGGAAATTCTTAAATAACATTCGTTACCAATTCCCGACACAATAACTTTTAATTTTCATTCTCATACAAACAGCATTATACCATTATACTACACGCAACATTTATCTTTAAATAAGAATCCGTAATCACATCCATTCTCGCTTCTTTTCCATATATGTTAACTATTGCCCAAATATCTTTGGCAAATTAATAAAAAAAAAAAAGCATACAAAATTTTGGAAATACCCGATTTTGAAGAGCACAATCAGTATCACAATTCCCCAAGCGGCAATGATTTCTTTCCTCCGCTTTCCATACCGAAGTATGGTCACGTGTAAGATTGTTTGATGTTAGAAATCGGCGACTGTTTGTTGGGGGAAAAGTTGGAGAGGGCGTTGTTGTGTTATATTTGGGCGACGTTTTGTGAACTATCAATGAAAGCAGCGGGGAGTGAGGGGGAGGGGGAGGGATGAAGCAGGAGGGAGAAGAACGATTTGTTGTTGCAAAGTTTAGGGCTGAGATTGTTGTTGTTGTTAAGAACTTTGGGGGATACAAATGGACCACTGCGAAATCAAAGATTGATACTGTATCTGCTCAATATTTACATCTGAGTCTTTGTGAAACTTCAACTAAATCATTCAAATACTCTCCCAATATTTTTAATGGTGTGTTAATATATATATATATATATATATATATATATATATATATATATATATATATATATATATATATATATATATATATATATAATATATATAATATATATATATAATATACATGCACATATAAACTGTTCCATATTCGATTTGTTTACAGCCTACTGACTGTCTTGCCATGCATAATTATATTTCATTCGTGTTCAAATAAATTTGTTATTCCTGCCACGATAATTTTCACCACACCATCCCTAACCTGGTATTATGTTTGACACTTGAGAGAGAGAGAGAGAGAGAGAGAGAGAGAGAGAGAGAGAGAGAGAGAGAGAGAGAGAGAGAGAGAGAGAATTTAGCAATGGCTATATACCACAAAAATCATGAAATGCTTGGAATAAATTGAAAAAATTAAATTCATCGTTAAACAAGATCGTAAAAAAGCCCCCAGCTATGAGCTACACATAAAACACGACTATATCATGGATAAATGATTAAAAATCGGAAGTTAATGATTATACATGAAACTTCAAAAAAAAGAAAGAGGAAATCTTACGGCATGTAACGAAACATGAGAGAGAATAGGTCCCTGTCAGTTAATGTTTGCCGTAAAAGTCGAATCACGCAATACGACTGTTGTGTTTACAGAAAAATATGCAATAATCGTAACAGTTGCTACTATCTAAATCTAATAGTAAATCATAATAAAAAGCATTAAAATTGGTTAAGGTAAAGAATGCACCGGCCTCATTATAAACGAGGGCAAACCTCATTTGTAATTTCAAGTAGGCTCTAATATAAAACCGAAACCCGAGTTACATGAAAATCTAATTAGAAGTGATTCATACCCCCGAAGAGTGTTTAGATGCAAATACAAAATCCAGTACTTAGTCTGAATTTCTCTGACCTTGGTAAATGGAAAAACAAAGAGATAAAGGAACCCGATACACCCCATACCTCTGGTACAAACCTGCATGGTCACAAACACCATCAAATTACAGACTAATTAATAAAAAAAAAAATTCCGGAAGACCTATAGTTTACTGTAACAATGGGTATACATGACTCTATAAACAAACGCTTTTACCTGATTATCATTGTAACCAAACTTGAGAGAAAAAAGGGAAAATACTGCATACGCCAGGTCAGAGGAAGGGATTCATAAAGAGCCAGAACCATTATTTAATGAGAAAGCTGTGTCAGGCTGATGATAATCAATCATGTAATATCCCAGAGTCTGGCTCCAGAGAGTTCATCACCTTTAAAGCCAGCATTTACCAACTTGACTCATCTACGATGCAGCTTTAAAATCTACCGTCCTGCTACACTTCCCTGTTCCCTTCCTCAATCCTATATAATGCGGAAGAGAGACGATAAAGTAATTGTGAAACATGTACATGTTGAGTTATGAATATTAAAAGAGGTTGAGCTGAGAAAAGGGTAAGATACCACGCCTCTGAAAAGATTTCCAACGCAACTCCTCAACCCCCTCTCTCTCTCTCTCTCACCAACACCCCCACCTCCAAAGTTTATGGCAGGTAACCCCGCCCCCTCCCAACTTTTAACCTCTCCAGCTGGAATATTAAACTCTTGAAAGGCCGCGGGTGTACAACCATCATTAAACCTATTCACATAAAACTACACTTGACACCGACCTCTCTTTAAAATGCAGGCACCGTATTCATTTCGAGATTTCTTCGCCAGCCGACTCTTTCAGCGTCGCATTCAATCACCCCGTTGGGAGAGGAAAAAATTAAAATACAGAGAGGAAAGAGTAAATAAATATTCCTCCTTTCATGGAACACGTCGGAAAAGTTATTCATTAAAAATAAGAACGCTGTCAGGTTATAAATAGAGGTTTGTGCACATGTGGGTCGCGCATTTAATCACAGGTTAACACTCATAGAAATTAAATAAACTAACATGGTTTTCCAATCTAAGTTAATTAAACAACACCTGTATGCTTCAGTAAACACCGTGTATGAACGCACATTTACACGAGCACTCATTACATACATGCATACCTATATACATATACATACATACACACATATATATATACACATACAGTCCATATGTGTGTATGCATGCATGTGTAAACAGCACATTGCATATTAAGCACTATCATTTGAATGACGTTGTAAAACTGGTTTTCCACATTAGCTGGATTTTACCAATGAGTTTTTCATTAAGCAATTGTAAATTATGCACAGAAATTATATATTTTAATTTCCCTTTTAAAATACCTTGGGTAAACAACAACAACAACAAAAAAACCTTGGATGTCATAACAATAATTAAATACTCCTAAGCAAGATACGTTCGGAATGATCCGGGCAACATTACAAGGGTAACTGAGAGTGAATGATGGCAGTTATTTCTAGAATTCATAATTGGTTTAGCATTATGCTACCCCATCTGCATACTTGAGGACTGACAAAAAGGCGGTTGGGGCAAACAAAGAGCTAAACGAGAACTGATGGAAAAACTGGAATTCCATTTTGATAGCGATCAAGTCTGAAACAGTTTTGGGTTTAAGAAAACTAGATGAGTAGAAAGTGCATCTAGCTGACTAGGTCCAGCCATAAAGAGGACACGAGAAGGTGATTTTTTTTTCGAGTAATGAATCTTTTAATTCTTCAAGCATTCACCCACACCCAAATGGTAGTGCACAGATATAAACAAAAGATACAGTTTCAGTCCAAAATTTCGTTACAGTGAGAGAGTCAACCTGACAATAAGATCAGCCGCTTGTTAACCGTAAATTGTACCGAAACTTTCTTGTAACACTCCTGATTGCAATACATAGCAATTGTGTGCTCATACAAATGATTACATGCGCAACAGACTGCACTGTAACCTGTCCGAGTCTACATTTGGGCAATGGAGATGCGGGCTATGGGACACTGCTTAATGCACCCGCGTCCTTGACAGAGATCACTCAAGACCGTAACTGTATGAGAATGAGAAGAAAGACAGTAACAGTTTTTGTGCTATCCGGAAGCTGTATGCCCATAATAATTCACTTTTAAGGGGTTGGAACGAATAACCACCGTCTGAACCCCCCTTGGTTTATTAGTAAAAAATAAAATAATTATGATAGAGAACCAAATGGATATTTGAAAAAAAGGCAAACACAATCATAACTTTGGTGGAGAGAAGGCTTCGGCGATAATCATACGCGCGCCTGTTCGGTTTCTAGGACATTGCACCAAAGTGCAATGGCCTGTCCCTTACCTCTCCTGCTCATGAGTGACCTTTAAAACTTCAAGTGTGCAACCGCTAACTCCTCCTCCTCATTAACAATAACATCACCATCAGTATCATCTACAACGCCCTATGACGCAAAGAGCCCTTCTGGAATTCCGGTACTCATGTCATTCCTGTTATTTATCTTCCTCAATTCTCAACTTATCTCCAGCCTCCCTCCCTTCTCAAAGCTCTTAACCTAGTTGGTTTGAGTCTTCCCACTCTTCTGGTGCCTATGGGGAACCCAGCTGACATCATTAAGTAATATCCTCAAAGGGCTTCTGCGAAGGGCATGTCGAAGCCATTCCCATCTTCCTTCAATCATTATCCTTCATTCGTCAACCGCTGACGTTTGCAACTAATCTCAGAAGCATTTAGTTTATAAACGCTGTACTTCTCTACTGTGGATGAACCCTGTCTTATACAGTGAAATTCCTGACCAGCAGTAAATGCTGACGAATGTGCATATAGTAAAATGCCTTTGACTTATAACCTAAATGTAAACACGATTGGGCGGGTGTACACGTTACAACTATTCAGAGCGAAATGACTGAGCTTGCCTGCTACTCGAGTATAACTTACGTAACCAACGACTTTTAGTTGCCGTGGTAAGCCTGAAACAATGCTTTATGTGAAGAGGTAGGAATCTCATTATCTCTCATCCTAAATAGGGTTAAGACTGGCTGCCACATAATCAATAATCCCATCTTCATGTCCTCATTAGAATCAAGTTCTCTCTCTCTCTCTCTCTCTCTCTCTCTCTCTCTCTCTCTCTCTCTGATTAAAGAATCATTGCACATAAATCATCAATGATTTGTCTACTACGGCGAGGGAGATTCAAGAAATTGGGTAACGTACGAGCAGAGTTCAAATCATACTGGGCGAATTTAAGTAACAGAAAAAATTGTATTATTATTATTATTATTATTATTATTATTATTATTATTATTATTATTATTATTATTATTATTATTATTATTTCCCATTCTCAGTAAAAGAAAAAAAAAACTTTGTTGGTGAATGTAACATCTACAAGATTTATTAAAAACCTGATATCTTTCGTCTTTATTCCGGCCAAATTTTGATCACGAGAGACCCAACGAGAATAATCTATGAAGCTACGATGCACTTTCGAATCATTTCCAGAATCATCATGGAACAAGTTTTTCCTTCTTTCTAACATCCCTCATTCCGTACTACTCTAAGAAACGATAGACACATAAGACTTCATCAGAATTGACTTTAGTACCCTATCCTCTGCATTGCCCAACAGTTTAGATTCAAATATACCTTATACATTCCTATTTAAACCTATGAAACCACAATATCTTATGAATTTCTGAGACAAACCTTGTAATTTACACGAGACCTTAAGTTCTTGCTTTGTAAATTCCCTGCGTCCAATCTTACATGTATGAATGTCAAAGATGACCATATGACATAATACTCTATTTTTCCCAGCCAGAACGTTCTTCCTCATATTGCACTGTCATATTTTCCCAACGCATCACCTTTAATTTATGCCTATCTTTCAGTACACGCTGTTATGGCGTGAATGTTCCCACGAACAGTGTAATCCAAACTCAAGACTACAGAGTATTATGCCACAGTAAGTGGTTAAGTATATTCTAAACTGTCCTATCAGAAGCGAGATGACTAAATGTACCATCCTTGAGGATCCTCAACAAAAAATACAGGGACAAGAACTCCAAATCATTAAGAAAAACTTAACTGAAAGTGAAGAACACGGTGCGCTCCTAGCATCCCACAAAGCTCACATATTTTTACATATTCAAATGGTGAGTGGAAGTTATCGGTAGCGAGAATAATATTTACATGATTTATAAAAGCAGAAAATCGGTCTAACTAACCCGCATCTGCATACATCAATGGATAACACACTTGAGTAAATATTACTTTTGAGCTATCTAGTATCTAAAATAAAATTATAATTTAAGCATAAGCTACACTTCACTAAAATAAATATCAATTTATCAACATCCAAAAAATGCAGGACTCAATCTTGCATTCAAGCAATACCTACCTATCATACTCCTACAACCTCGACCCTATAACCACACTCAGGCCAGCCGGCCAGCCTACCACTCCCAGCATTCCTCCAGGAGCCCAGCATACTCCCCACGGGAGAACAAGCCCAATTTTTCCCCTTGACAAAATTTAAAAGATTTTTCAAGACATTTTCTCACTTGTAGTCGTGCCTCGTACTTAATTTCCATTCACAAAAGAACAGGAATCACCAACCAATCTTCACAACCGACCTACCATCGGAAACCAATGCCAAATCGCCGCTCAGAATCGATAACCAATCAGTAGCAGCATCCAAGACTTTGGGAGGGAAAGGAGCAAAACGGGCTGGAGGAGGAGGAGGAGGAGGAGGAGGAGGAGGAGGAGGAGGAGGAGGAGGAGGAGGAGGAGGAGGAGGAGGAATGGGGAGGTTGGGTGTGTTAGGAATCCTTTACGATTCGAGGACGAGATACATGAATGTATAATTATAATGTCTGTATATATATTACATATTACACAAGAAACCGGAGAAAAAGAGACAGTAAAGAACAAGATCAAATGCACAACAGATTCCCAACTTTAGAAAGTTACAAAAGAAAAAAAGTCAATGAACAAAATTATGCTTGGCTATCAATAGATTCTCATTATTTTTTCCAGCTATTAGTTTTATAAAATAAGTAAAACACGTGAGAGATCTAAAAAAAAAAATAATAGCAGACCCATAAAAAACGAACAAAATTTATTGTAGACTGCACTTCCTGAAATTACACTGCAGCCATTCCCAGCATATCAAGTAATGATAGATTAAATTGTGTGTGGATATATCCACACACATACCTAAAAGTTTATGTCCTGGTGTATCATATTAACACTTACACATCTAAGTAGCAAATCATGGGTAAGTGCCATGTTGCACAATAACTGCAAGGGATAAAATCAACATAAAAGAAGGTAAGCCCTCTTTATGGGAAACACTCCATTCTAGATTAAAAACAAATTATTTCCAATTAAAATACGGTTAGAAAGGAAAGGTACGTAAAGCCTTAAAGCCCGGAAAAAAGACTAATTATGATGCAAATTATGCAAAACGAGGCAGGATCATATGTGTCAAGTCAACCGTCTTCATTGACGAGCTTGAGATAAATTTAATGAGGATCAAACACACCAGAATATCTATCTTTTGCGCACTGCCACCATCTTGGCATTTTCACTTAAATTTCTACCCACTGGTTCTGGGTCTGGTCGAGTTTGTTATAAATTTACATGATGCACAGTATTTTCCTTTTTAACTTAATTTCATTAACTCTGGGTAATTTGTAGCTCAGAATTCATTAAACGCTATACGAAACTCATACATCAAAATCATCAGATGTGCTTCTTTGAGCGTTCATTCACGCCAATGAACTACACAAAATGACTAACTTAAAAAAAAAAAAAGGACCAAAAGATGAAGCGCACTAAAATGTACAAAATAACTAATAAAATTCAAAGAGGAAAAAACGTTGTCCAGTATTTAGACGATCATGAATCACTTTCAAATGTCAACTCGCCGCTCCCTCAAAAAGTGAATGCAATTTCTCTTAATAACGGAACCATGAAAGTTAATGGCCAGGAAAAATTTTGCTGTCCGTGTAACAGCAGTCATTACTGTTTGTACACAAAAATATTCATTTCCCGTGGTTCAAAGAACATTCGCGAAAATTGGCTGGATTTTCATTAGAAAAGGACACGCAGAAAAAGCACCCGGCAATCAGAGGAGTGAAACGCAAAAATGCAAAAGAAATGCGTCATACTTTTAGAAGCCGGTACGATTTTTAACATCTGATTTACACTGCTTTCACAAGCCAGAACACATATAAGTTTATAACTTAAAATGACTGATTACTAAGCAAGTTTAAAATTATTTCACCAATATGTATTCACAACCCACATAAAAACATTTCTATTCCATTAAAAAGAATAATCGCGTTGCAAAAGGAGTGAGAGTCACAGAAAAACTCAAAATGTAAGTTAAAAGTGATATATAACAGGTGCTTATTAATTATGCAAAACGGCTTAGATTTGCCTGTTATCTCAAGCACTGAAATACATTTTAAGCTGTCTCCGCTAAGATGGAACATTAGCATGAACGATTCTGTGATTTCAATATGAAATTTGACCACTTAAAAAAATGGTTTCATTGATGTATTCTTTAAGAATATACATCGTAATTAATAAAACACAATTATGCGTATCTCGTACAGAGAGAGAGAGAGAGAGAGAGAGAGATGATTCCCCAAGCTTTCCCTCCAGTATACGCAACAACAGTAAATGTAGCGCGGGACCTTACGAACATAACGGGAAAAAAAAATCGGTTCTGAACTGCCTTCGCAAGAAATCGCGTCATAGGAATCTGTCGCGAGAGGCGAAGAGAGAACCGCCACTTTAGTGGAAACACGACGTTTCACTCGTAAGGCAAGTGTCTCGACCAGCATAACAATACTCAGAAACTCAAACCACTGTCCCTTTTTTTTTCCCTTAAACCCCCCCCCCTTTTTTTTTTACCACTTAAGGCTACAACGAAGTTAGGCCAACGCGTATGTTTTATTAAGCTGGGCAGTTTTCGTGCAACAATGAAACCATCTGTAGCTTCCATCACGAAATGGAAGTCACCTTGATTTCGGAAATATCATTGCTTCTTGCGATGTACAGGCGGCTAGTCTAATCATGCAATGAGTACATAAATTTCTATATGCCAGAAAGTTTGTAAAAATGCAAAGGAATTTAATTATATATATTTCTATTTGCTAGAAATTTTGTATAAATGCAAAGAATTTACAAACCCTATAATTATATATATATATATATATATATATATATATATATATATATATATATATAAATTATATATATATATATATATGTGTGCATAATGAAAACCTGTTTTAAAATACACCTGAATAATATAAATAGGATTTCAAAAGGTCAAAATTTGTAGATTTAAACCTAATACGAAAAATACAAAAACCCATTAAGCTATATGCAGTACATGGTTCCATTATGTCAAACAAAAACATAACTTTAAGCACAAAGCAGTCGGCTAAAAACACGGGAAAATGTACAAAAAATGATTATAAACAAGCTCAAGCATATCCATAATTTTCTACACTTTATGAAGACTAGCCACTTATTATTTAAAATGCCTCATAGTTTACTGTATTTAGGGCACCATAGCAATATATTTGACAGATTTGCTTCCATGTACAAAAATGTTCTTTCCAAAACCTTTAACATAATTTTTCGTGGATCAGACACATCTGTTACATCTGTTACCAGGTAAGATTTAGATATCGTCTCTGGCCCACAATCTATCAATTTACTATAAAACTTAACAAGTTTATACAAAAATCAGGTATTTTACCGAAGACCTTTTGCATGATTTTCGATCATGAAAACGACAGAGAAAGCTGCTATGTGAGGAAAAAAAAAAGCAGTACCTACACATCATCTGACAGCAATCACAGTATTTAAAAAATGCTATTTATTTTTTATATCCAACCGTGCTCTTTTTAAATCATCTTTCAAATGTGACAAACCCTGTTGCACAATGTAACGATACATTTTGAAACTGTGCAACGACCAGACCAGCAGCCGGTCTTAAACGTAATGAGACCGTCCCATCCATCTCCGCTGCAGACACTGATCGATTTTTGCCTTGGTGATGGATACTCCATCAGACAAGAACTGATCGATCGATTGCATACCTCGATATCTTGGTTAAAGCATTGACGAGCGAAAGAGAGAAAGAGAGATTTCAATACAAAAGTCTATGACAAATCATTTCCCTTCCAGCGGTCTTCGTTGGAAAGAATAAAAAATAAGGTGAAATGGGAAACAATAAAAGGACAAAGGTATCCAATAAAGGTCGCAAGTCCTCGACACCGATCGATATCCAATCAGGAGGGGAGTCCCAGAAACGATCCTTCTGGACCCTGTCCCTCCCCAAGGCCCACCTCCCAACTTTTACCACTCCAGAACCTTGTGCCCTCTGCGACCCCCACATAAGCTCATGCCGCCACTCGAACACATTCCTTAATCAGCCAAGAGAGAACGAAAGGGATGCATGAGGAGGTGACAATGTATGAGAAAAGCAGTGAACGACAAACCGAAAAAAGGTAGGCATGAAAATAAAAGTCGAAAATTTAACTACATCGTGAAATACATGAAGATCCGGGAGGAGTACATAAAAAAGAATGAACAATCTGAAAAGCGGGCCAAAAAATATAACTACCTAGAAAGCCATACTATCTTGTTTTTAGATGCTAATGTGACCTCGAATGAACATAAAACATTGCTCGACTCATAGTCTGTAATTCTGAATTTTCATTAGGAACTCAAAAATGAAGGCATTTTGAAATCCAGCACTCAAACTTATGTACAAATGTCATTCTTGTCAAGTATTAAAATTAAGCTTATCCTCTCCATGAAATACTACATTCAGCGCGCGTTATCTACGCCAATCAACTACCAATACACCGAATCGACGTATTTATCGGAAAACTATCAACTCCTGACCACGAACGAGCAGAGCTGCACCAAACGTGTATCAAACTAAGAGACGTGCTTTTTCATCAAGTGGTCAAAAAGAAAATTAATCATTTTGAAAGCATCTCGTACTAAGGAGGTATAAATGAGAAAAAGATTCATTGCAATCTCCCGGTCAGCTACGCGGAACGATGACGCACAGAATATTCAAAAGGACCATTCTGATGCTCCTGAAGGATGTGATTTTCAAGTCTCTGGTAATAGAAGAGCATCTGCCCTCTGAGGGGTTGATGGTAACATTGATGCAATACTGAAAGGCTCTACTGTAGAAAACCCGCTCCCTAATTCATTGCAAATATAATTTATACTTCACCTCAAAATTCACTGGCTTTGGAATATGCAGGTACCCCATAAATATTCTGACCTACCTAGAGACACCTGTGAATCATATTTACTACAATGCAATTATGGAGTGCCAGTGTTCATATCGCAGTTAATAAACTGCTGCTTTGTTTGTGGCAGTGCAATTCGAAAAAAATAAATAAAATAAAAACGAATTCCAAGAAATTCCTTCCTGTCTCGCTGTGATGAAATTAATAAGCTCAGTTCTTGACCTACAACCAAACGTTGTTTATTTTTTATTCGATATATCACAGGCTTCAAGGCTTGTCAGAACGTTCCTGAAAAATTCAGCGTTCTCTTCTCACGCTAAAAATTATTTTCATAATGTCATGTAATACTATGATACGTGGGTTGGTGTTCTTCAGTAAAATAAAAGTCTCTAAAGTAAGAAAGACTTGCCACTCAACCTTTTTGTATGTATGAGAGAATGATTTACAAATATAAAGGAAAAATACTTGTTGACGCAAAAGCTGTTATCAAAAAGGTTTTGCTGAACTAAAAAGTAAGTGATGATTTCTATTAAGAGTTTTGCAACAGTACTTGAAAATGGTCAAGAGTGAAAATAAGAATGAAAAAATTTTTGGATTTTCATTAATTGCATTATTTGCGAATATCTTGAAACTTAAGCTGCAAACACAATAAAACACTTTCATTGTCTTTATGTAAGACAGTGTGCAAAAGAAAAACCAGAAACCAGTGTCCTGTTTTTACATCTGAAAGATGGTAATGATGGACTTAAAATGTTAGTCCACAACAGACCAGTTTTACATGACTGAATCCGGGAGGCTTAATGAAAATATATTCGTAAAAAAATTTGGTAAACAAAAAGGGGGTTTATTTAGGGAACAACTGTTACTTCTTCGGAATGTGGAATCTTTATTGATATGACTCCAAACTTCCAATTTAAAGGCAAAAAATAAACAATGGAAAGAGGAGGGAGAGCGGAATTTTCGCCAGCATGGTAGCACCCACCCTTCCTTAAATTTCTGCCCATACTAACTCAACCTTTTGCGATAATTTTACAAGTAGCCTGCTAATTCAAGACCTGCAGCTCTTCACTCACCATATCAACAGCAAATATAAAGCAGAGCTAAATCCTTTTGTCTAAAAATATGTAAAATCCATGTTATTTACTCTGATATACGAATACAGTATATCAAGAAGCGTCCATTTTACCTTTCATCAGTCCCTACAGTCCTCCTATATTTTCTGTCCTGGCTCGAAACATACAACACGACATCGCCGACGCACATACCTACACCAACAATGGCGTAAGGCTCGGTCCATTATCAAGATGATGACTACTGTCATGTTATCACGTATCCGATGTCTCCATAATGGGAGAATCTGACATGTCAGTACTATCATGTCACACGACCGTGTGGATGAAATGGTTTCGATAGAGTGCAAGAAAATGCATCTAGCGGAAAACCTTTCCTAAACTCTTATGATTCATTTGCTAACTTCAACATGATACAAGAATGAAGCTAACATCATGAAGGAAATCTCACGATATGGGCAACGAAAGAACCTAGAATTTAGGTTGAGAGAGAGAGAGAGAGAGAGAGAGAGAGAGAGAGAGAGAGAGAGAGAGAGAGAGAGAGAGAGAGAGCATCTTATCACTAACAGGTTACCGAAGTTTCCTTACATTTTCGAAGTCCATATAACCTTGTCTTATTCATATACTGACTACTCCATCGTGAAAATACTGCTATGAAATTGTTTTCTTGCCTCAAATGATCTTGGTAAAACCACCAGGAAGGTCAGTAATGACTTCCTAAGTCATACAATTTTACCACGGGAAAATATTACGTGATATTCTCACTAATATAACAGAATGTATAAATTATTCATCATTAGTTTGATAAACAAAATTTTGGCACGCAATGCAACTGATTCACTCGTGAAAAATCATATTCAAATTGTAGCTATCTTGTTTGTTTGTAGCAGATATTTGTAATAATAAATACATATTCAAGTATGAAGGTACATGCTACGCATATTTGTGTATTCGTTTACATACATAGATTTCGATAATGGAAATGAAACACCAGTCACCAAACAAGATGTCTACAACGTACGAGATTCGATTTTAAACTTTTGTTTTGGTTAAGATGGGTCGCCAGATTCAATGAGACAGGAGAAGGAGCGTTGACAAAGAATGTTGACCTTGATCCACGTTTGTTTCCATTTTATTTTGAACTGATGACGATAAACCTTGGAAACAACGCTGGAAGTGATCACGTTTAATAGGAGTTGCTGAAGTAAAAATTCCACACGATCTCGCCAAGATAATGAGATACGACACACTGTAAGAAATAACGACGGAATATTTCGAATGTCAAAGAATCAGATCCAGATTACAAATTCCTACACAGGCGTTATGAAAATATCATTAACAACATATATCCAAAGTAAACAAATTGTAAAATAACTTTCATTTTATGTTTGTGTGAGCGAGAATGAGAGAAAAAGCTACATACATTCACTTCCTGTAGGATACTGTACTTGTATGAAAAAGGGGATTGTTATAACTGGCCATTAAAATAACATGAAAACAACACGAGAGTTAGCCAGCATGCAGTATCCCATTAAAATATGTAAAACCTTCTTTTCAAATACTTTCAACTTATGATACATCCACATATAGCTCCAGATCTTCATGAAACTGAAAAAATCTCTATTCATCACTATGCAAGCCATTTATTCAAACCCTGTCTTTACGCTTCGCTGGAAGAAATTAAAAACGAATGTTTACTGTTCTCCGAATCTTGCTGATTGCTTTAAAAAATTCTTAATTTGTGTTTTATTTCCGAGAGTATATTGCTACTTCACTTCCGTACTTCATACATTTACTCAGGTTGCAGACATGACAATATGCGACGTGTATTAGCAACGTAAGACGAAAGTACGCGCACTATTTATATCACTAAAGAGACTTTTAGCATTAAAGAGATTTGCATATTACATGAGAGAGAGAGAGAGAGAGAGAGAGAGAGAGAGAGAGAGAGTACATTATACCGTACAACATTACAAATGAGGCAAAATTCCTGAACACAAATTGTCCCTTGAACGAAAAAAGTTCCTAAATCCGCCCATAAAACCTCCCTAAAAGGAGGTAAATTTCCTTCAAGGGGTTGGGGGGGGGGGGAGCTCAGGGGGAAAGAGGCTAAAATCCCACCACAATGATCACTTCAACGTCTTATCAACATACATGATCGACTTGAGGGATCACATATAAACAGAATTTGTGAATACAGCTCTCTTCACCTGGCCCAAAAAAGAGGCAAACAAGTAAATCATTCCAGACGTCTGCCACCTCCTCTGTGTCGTTTTTGGCAGTGCTCCCGATATCCACTGCTACGCCTCATTGTTTATTGGTGGAACATCATTCATTAATGTATTAGCTATGACTGGATAGATGGCCGTCATTACATTATGATGAAAAATGATTTTGGTATATCTCGGCAGTAAGCGCTTCTTCTCAACTACCTTTATTCGGTTTTAAAAGGTTCATATCTGTACTGTATTTAGAGAATATGCATTTCAGGCTGTTTGTTCAGAGGGGCGTAGAAACAGAAACGGAAGACGACTTAGTATATTAGGAGAAATAATACACCTTATGCTCAATGGCTTAGTTCCTCCGAATCTACAGAGGAATTTGACTTTTATTTCTGTGTCTAGGAAAGACGCTTTTTACAAACGTTGAACATGGCTAAAGTTATAGGAATCAATATTTGCAGAACGTTCATGTTTTCCTTATTCATTCTAGTAAACAAACTTCTACCGAAAACAAAAATCTAACGGAACTGACTTTTCTTTGAATAGGATTCACCTCCCCCGGCTCTCTCTCTCTCTCTCTCTCATATTACCAAAGTCCCAGTACAATCTCACACCATTAATCAACACTACAGAAAAATAAAAACAATAACGATCCTATGATTATATTTAAACATGGGTTATGAAAGGACAATTATGCAACAAAAGTACCTAAAAGAAAAGTATACTTCATTCTTGAACGGAGTCAAAACACTTCTTCCCATCACACATTATTTGACACAATTCATAAGGGAACAATTATAAAAAGAATGCAATGTCAAGTGTGTTTGGGTAAAGGACAACTTTATATAAATATTGAAAACATAGTTTGCACTTTCACATACTTTCTACAACACCAGGCATTAAAATATTTACAATAAGTACAAAGATCATTACTCTAATTACCGCAAGAAACTGTCAGGCTGGCACAATAAACAAACACCTGATAACGTATAAATAAAAGACCACATTTTATAACACTGCATATATATATATATATATATATATATATATAATAATATATATATATATATATATATATAAATATATATATATATATATATATATATATATATATATATATATATATATATATATAATACTCACTGATATTTATAAGAATAGATGGCTTCAATCTCTCATCAGTTCTAACATTCATTGCATCGTCTCCAGGGTTTAAATTTGCCGTCATAACTTTTCCACCCCTATGTTCACTGGCAACTCTCTACAGTGAGCACTGTGATTAACTCTTACCAATCTCTGCAGTTTCTCTTCACTACACCCAATAAGTGTGCTGGATGATTCGCAAAGACCTGCCATTTCCCAATCCATTCATAAACGATTTTATTGCTCCACAACTTAGCACCTATAGCTAATGTCCAAAAACTAACCTATTGCGTTGGCTCTAATCAAATCTGACTACCATAAACGTGGTAATAAGCTGGGGTTTTAAATGCAACAAATGCTAAGCAATGCAGAGTCTAATAGAGGTTAGTGAAACCCTCGAAGTAATAAATGTCTCCTGAATGGCAAATGAGCCAATCTCCCAAGGCTAATAGCAACCATACGCTAGGTCAGTCGACTAATTGTGGGCAGCTAACATGGGTGGTCAGTGGTATACTCTGCTTGCCCTACGAATCATCAATAGTAATATTGTACCCAAGGCAGAGAACCCCTTACAGTAGGAAATTCTCCCCTAATTCTACCCTATATGGCAGATGAGCCTCATAACATGTACGCATTGGCGATCACATTCTCACTCCTCTAGAAATCTGGGATATAGTAGCATTCTCCCCGCCCAGCCTGGTGTGTAAGATGCTTCTGCACTTGAGTAAAACACGTCATAAACACAAGGCTGTAACTTATCGCAAGCATATTACAAACAGGTTGAATACAAGTCAACAACTTAATGGTAATTCAGTGTTACGATCATCCAGCATGTGCCTAAGGTCATAAGGTTTTTACCTCATTAAACCTGTTTGGGATAAGATGCGATAAGTTACAGGGAGGTATTTATGATGTTTCACTTAATGTAGACGCAATGTAAGTCAGCAATGGCCGAGGGTATGGTGGTTACAGCCCTACACATGGTAACTGTAAAAAAAAAATTACGGTAAGTATATATTTATACACAATGTGTGTATGTGTGCTTGTTTGTAAGTGAGCGAGAAACTAGCCATAGCTTTTCGTTACTATCTGCTTATCCTGTTTTATCAAACAGACAGACCCACTTTTCTCTCTCTCTCTCTCTCTCTCTCTCTCTCTCTCTCTCTCTCTCTCCAATGTTCCCGAAATGGTATCACTCCTTGCGGGAACATCCAAAGGTTAAAAAAATCCGTAAATGGCCATTAATAACATCAAAAGCTCACTCGCGTAACACCAAGCTCTCAACAAGAGCAACACATAACAAAAGCGGTCTGCAACTTTGCAGCCAAAGCATTTAGCTTCTTTTTCTCTCAGTTCTTTTGGTGGCGCCCAAAATGACATGCAAGGTGCACTGTTTCATTCACTGATGTACTAATCATAGGAAGCAAATGGAATATTTAAAACTGAATCATTAAAGCACAGACATGTAATTCATAGATAATAAATGAATGCACAACCATTTTAATACACACACGTATATACACACGTTATATATATATATATATATATATATATATATATATATATATATATATATATATATATATATATATATATATATATATATATATATAATAATGTTTTGCGATAATAGATGAATATACATAAATCAATCTGGATCATTTTGATACTTTTACAGCAAACAGAGCGCAACTTTATGAGTTTTGCGGTAGACGCAAATATCAAATTTATAAGTTTGTTTTGCTTTTGTGTACATAAATAAACCATGAACATTACGACAATTACAAATTCGCGATGCATGTTATACATATATAAATAAATAAATAAATAAATATATAAACATATGTGTGCGTAATTTATTTATGGCTGGGTATAGGCACTTATGTATGTACTAATATTTAATCACGTTTGCCCAGTAGATGCAAACAAACGTGCGGCATTTCGCTCATATATTAACGCACAACATTTAACAGTAATCCCACTTCAAATAGGGCCTGGGAATAAGTATCATTCAACAGTCGCGCGCAAATATTTCATTACGAGCGACTAAGACCAAAGGATTTGCATTTCCTAGAACAACATTTCCGCGTTTTCGGCAAAGCTACTTAATGGAATGCCACTTCTAGTTATTCACAGAATTCGATAAAACATTTCCCCTTCACTCCGACGGCCGGCACCACAGTTATTACAGATAAGGGCATGCTGTTTTCTAACACATATCGAGGAACAGAAATAGACACAGCGAAGGCGAGAAATGCGCACTCATACGGACCGATAGGTATTTGGAAAGAAAGATAAAAAAATCTTACCTAAACATTACTTCAAATGTTTTGGTGTTCCTTTCATGACCTACCAACACACAAAAGATTTTATGGCCGTAAAGTTTCACCCATTTTTCTAGGAACAGCGTGCCCTTTTTATTAACTACCCTTAATCAAGTGTCTTAATCCGCATACCAGTCTGTTGGAAAAAAAAAAACCGTGAAAAGGAAATAACACATTATTTTATTCACCCTTCTGTTTCTAAATAATAACAGAGACAGAAACTCGCGTTATGGGAAATAACATTTCATATCGCAAAAAACACAACGGCGTCATCAACGGGGATCGCTGTTTCTAGGAGAGAGAGCTCGGCCTTGATGAGAAAGGCTGTGTTCTTATGCGCTTTCAAAACAGGCATGCTGAAATGATGTGATGATACACTTTCCACTACAGATAAAAACAATAAAAGAAGGGCAAGACGAATGCAAATTTCATATAACCTAACGTCTCAATTGCAAATGGGATGAATTATACTCAATCACTAACCTCCCATTAAACGCACCGCAGACAGGGCGCAAGGAAATAATAAAATCAATGTTAGTTCAAATGTTTCGTTAACCTATAAACATGCAGCCAATAACAAAGCTTCTGCCATAGAAAGATAAACGACAAAGGCAAACACCGATAGTAACTGAAATGCGGCAATCAAAACCCGCAGACTCCTCTGCACAGCCACTGCAAGTGACTCCTATTTTTATACAGTATAACAAACCTTACAGGTTTTTGTACAAGAGTGTCAGTTATAAATGGTATGCGACTCTTAGCTAATTGCGATTTCTTTCGCACAAGACCATAAATAACCTGACGAAAGTTAGCAACGCCATGAATAAACTAAAGGAAAATTTATTACAGAGCTCAGGTCTGACGTGAGTTCTTGAAATTCATCAGTTCTCAAGTACTATGAAATCTGCACTTCGTTAAATTGTACATCTTCTTAAGCTTACGTTTCACAAAGCAACTTGAACCGGCTATGTCTTCTATTACTTTACAAAGTTTTATTTAACCAACAAGATAAACTTCAATATACAGTACATACATACATACATACATATACATATATATCAGGGTTGGTGATTTTTTTTTAAATAAAAAAATAAAAAATCAATGATTTATTTGATTTTTGGGATTTTTTTTTTATTTGTTAGATGTTTTTTCAATTCTTTTTTCCTCAAAATGTATTTTATGACAAAAACCATAAAGGCTGCTGAATATGTATTGCTAATTTCATGACACTGACTATTTACTTATAACTAGTTCAGGCTGATTTGAACCACAGCCCAGATTTAGAGCTTTCTGCCAGTAATACACCCCTTGTTGGTTAAGGTAGGAGTTTTCAGATAGCATTTGTTAATGATTATTACCTTATTTATCAAACAGAAAAATCTATATAATATTCAGATGATGCCTTATTTACACTTTACAATTGAATTAACTTGGTCTTTGAAATAATGACTGTAAGTTAGAGCAAATTGCTGAATTAAAAATAAAAGCTAGTGCCAACTCTTAAGAAAAATCTGAGTCTGCCAAGCCTTGGCTGTTTTGGTTGGAACTAGGAACAAAAGCACAAGCAGTTGGCCAGTAGTATTTGCCCAGTGCAGTGGTACTTTGACTCATGTATTTAGTTACTAAAGTCCTGCTGCTTTTCTGCTTCATCAGAGAGAGTGAGATTCAAAGAGAATGTATGACCTGCAAAATGTTGTCTCTTTGAAATAAAGTGGCAGGCCTGTGAGTCTCACTTTCTCCAACTAAGCAGGAAAAGCAACAGGACTAAGTTTGTTCAGGTAGTAGTTGCTAATATTGAATAAAGTTTCAGGATAAATACATATAAGCCTATAATGTACCTTCCAAGATGAGAAAAGCAGGAAGCCAGGAAGATATCATTTGGACTGAATTTGATGAACTTGCAACAGACAAAAAAAAAAAAAAAAAAAAGTTTCCAGTTCTGGACTAAAGTATGTATTTGCAATATTTTTTATATCAAAATAAACAGATGCAGCACAGTTATGCTTAAGTTTTTGTTAACCTCCAAACCATTTTTTTTCAATTTGTTTGCTTTCAAATAAAAACAATAAAAAAAAAAAAAAAAATTAAAAATGATTTTTTAAATGAAAAATCAATGATTTAATCACTTGATTAAATCAGTTTGATTTAATCATTGCCAACCCTGATATATATTATATATATTATAATATATAAATATATATATATATATATATATATATATATATATATATATATATATATATATATATATATATATATATATAATATTTAACATGTGTTAAAGTATCAAACTAGTGCATTATGCAGCTATTACACATGCGTTTCAGTAATGTCTTGGGTATGACAAACAACTATCATTGTTGACTTCATGGGTAGTTACTGCATCCCATTCAGTTGGAGATGAAATAACGATTAAAATGGAGCTGAAATTAACATAACACATACGCGAGCGTACATACAAATGCCCTTATAAGCATAAATACATGCGAGGTGGCTGAACCGTGATATGGCACCATAAGCTCATTCCCCTCTTTAAATCCACATCTAACGTCCAAAGACCATTCCCTGAAGGCAATCTAATTATCAAAAGCCCGACTATATTATGTAAACTGACCATCCCCGCTAATCTTGATTATTGCCCTCTGAATTGCAAACACCATTGGAAACACAATGCCATTAATCCTGATACATTATACACCATCTGCCACCGGCAAAGTCTTCCATTAAGCAAGTCATCCCCTTACGGTATCAACATTAAAGTCGGGCCATTTAACTGCGGTTATCAGAAACTAAATCTTAATTCAACGCACCATTTGTCCTCCAAAATTAGCACTCCATGTTCACATTGTTCGCCGAATAGCTCCGCGGATAATGTTGGAAGTTCCACTATGTAAAAATACAATGGAAAAAATATATCCAAGTTAAGCATGAACAGAACACTTAAAAGATTATAGCCCTTCATGAATAAATGAAATCCTTTAAAAATATAAAAATAACAGTGCTCAACTGACCTGTAACCATATTCAGTTATAAATTTTTCAAATCATTCTCTCTCTCTCTCTCTCTCTCTCTCTCTCAATTTCTTCCCTCATTGTTTATTGCATAACTATCACTTCCACTCCTTCTAACCACGTGACAAATCTATTGTAGTAGTTTATTTCCAAGCATATTTGATATATATATACCTTTATTGAAATCTGAAATGCACAGCAATTAAGTGCTTTGAAAGGCTTTAATACAACAGTTATTTTGTTTAAGAGACATTAATGATCAATTGCAGAGCGAGTAGGGTGAAAAAGATTAATCCTGATATAAAGGGAAATGAACTTGACAATTACATTCCACAGTCTCACTGTCACCCCTTTTGCAACCGATTTGGATTTCAATTGTATGTCAAGTATTAATACATACAGAAATACGAAATTTAATAACTTCATATACAGTTGCCATTCCTGTTTATTTAACCCATCAATCACTCCGCAGGTGGTAAGGAACATCCATGCACCGAATGTAACTAAAATTTTGAAGGTTATCATTTCTACGCAGTCTAATGTATCAATGTAAAAACAAATGATTGGAAAGAGAGTCCCTAACCAAAGCCTCACGATACACGGGGATGAGTTGTTACTGGAGACAGGCGGAGGAGGTACGAGAATTGCGTTAGACGGGGAAACTTACAGACATAAGCACACACACACACACACACACACACACACACACACACACACACACACACACACACACACACACACACACCTTGACCTCTCAATGGCAAAGTTGCTTGCAGATTAATTATGAAAAATGTGGACGAACTTTCTAAACAGGTCTAATTTTTCTTCACATGTCCACATAATTTTTGCAAATACTAAAAAATCTTTACTAACTTAAGTAAATTTTTTTTAAAATTCAAAATAAACTCGCCAATAGTAAGTGTGGGCTGACTTAAAATATCCATTTCAAAGGACCACAGGGGTGCATAAAGCCCAAATTTGAATGCATTCTGAAACCGAACAGTATTTTCTTAATGCCAGCTCTACCAAATAAACAACGGGAGTTAGTATCTCATCCGGCTGATTTACTGCTAAAAGTTTTAATCGGCTGTTTCGTTCACCGAGGCTCCCAGAATCCATTTTACTGTGTTATTTGGCAAGATAATATGCAAATCAGTCCCCGCTCACTTAATTTCATTAACAAATAAAAGCTCTTTCAATTACCGACACCAAACAAAGGGAACCTTAAAACAGCTATGCAGTTGTGGTGTGAGGAGGAATGTTTCAAACAGGCAAAGTGAAACTTCCAAGTAGTAATGAACATTAGTGCAGGGACACTTGCTTCATAAATAAAACTTATATAAAAATCCATACATTTTGAACCATATACAGAAATTACAACTATAAATGCATTATATGCAGATAAACGGCAATCCGGCTAAGGGTAGATATTACCGAATTTAAAATTAGCCAATAAAACGAAAACTACTTTATAGCAACAGTGGCTACTCTATAACAATTACGATTAATTTCAGTAGAAATGAAATAACGTCGTCTTAATTTTTTGAGAAAAAGTGCTTGTTTCAATTACCCTTTTCTTTTATATAATATTATTATGGGCATTGATAAACGCAGGTATCTAAATAAAACCAGTGCCGTAAAACTAGGGGAACAATTAAGAAACGGTGACCAAGACTCAGGACCAGGAAAATACCAATTAAATAATATTTTGTATTTTTCTTATTTAAGTGGTAATTATACCTATTTCTAGATATCGCTAATTCGTCTGCCAAATACCTACTGGCCGGAAGCTCTGTTTGTGTTCTGTCTGTAAAAATACACTTTAAAAAATTCAGTCTTATAACGCGCTCCCATCAATGCGACAATATAACTTTCTATAAGCAAAGCAGTATCTTGTCAAAAAATAATACTGATACGTCATACGGTGTTTATAAAATTTACTGCATTTAAATAGTAAAACTTCAATGTCTGTTTCACATACCGAGCTGAAGCCTACCTCTCGTGTGTATTCAAACTACAATTTAGACGATATCTGCAAGTGTGTCTAAATAATCCCATCTATAATACTAAAAAATCATGTCCTACTAATATATACTGTACTCGGATGATGAGTTCACCTAAGAAACAAAAAATATATTCTATCTCAAAAAATGAATAATTGCATCTGCAACAGAGGGGAATCTTGAACTAATCCGGAGATTCTGATTCCAATTATTTTATAGGTATTATGCTATACTTTATTTTCTTAGACCTACCTAAACCATATAATTTCCTCTTAGTACAGATAATTTCATAAGAAATGATAAAATATGGCATTAATGTCAACATCTGTTTTTGTCGATGGTTGTATCACAATGAACATCGGATGGGAAAAGTATTTGCTGGGTTTTATGAAGATGAAAACATTTTCATGGCACGTTTTTCGCCGCATGAGTGGTACTTGTTCAGCAGTGTAAGAAAGTCGGATTAGTGCAGCAAAATCCTCATAACAAGAGGAGTCTTCATCTTATTAAATGTGTTGTTCATCAACGAAAGTCTCTTCAACAAACAACTATCGCTTTACTTGTAAAACCATGAATGTTTTAATTTGTATATATATATATATATATATATATATATATATATATATATATATATATATATATATATATATATATATATACTCTAAAGACAAAATGTAACTATGGGGAGAGAGAGAGAGAGAGAGAGAGAGAGAGAGAGAGAGAGAGAGAGGGGGCTAGTCCACTCTATATGATTTTTATGATCAACTCGAGAGTCCCATTTTCGCCTATTCCTCTGGACATTCGGTTAAGTTAAACGATGAATAAAAAGATTTACGTCGGCCACGCTTTTTAAGACGCCAGTAAAACTCGTGGTGTTTTGAACAGTCAATCTAAAGAGATATGCGACGAAGCGCAATAAGCAACGCCTTTTTCATGAGCACAAACTTCGGTTGCAATTTTTTTCCCCCAAGTGGATGTCAACAATATGCCTCGGCTAGCCAGGATAACATATGGGACCACTTAATACCAGAACGAACTTTAAGGAAATATATCACGTTACGCAATAGTTATTTTCCCCTTTTAAAGTAGCAGTTGTACTTTCTGAAACTGTTATGGCTAGAGAAATATGGGCCGGGGCTTCCCTCCAAAATAAAATTATCACAAAAAACGTATGATGAAATCAATACATACTATATCACACTGTCTACAGGAGAGAGAGAGTAATGAAAAAAGCGAAAATCCAACTGTCTACTGGGAAACCTTCCCTCCATATTGTATGTTACGCACTAGGAACAGCAGCGTCCTTGGGACACACTGCTTATTTACCAGTAAACGGCAAAGGATTTCAAACGCGTTATTCTTTCCGTATCCAAAGAAAAAAATATGTATAAACAAGGACAGACAAAATCCGGTGGAAGAAAATAAAATGGAGAATCCATTACCTCTCCCCTCTCTTTCTATTCCCAATGTTTCATCCGGTTAAAGCCATATCATCAAATGAAAGGCCCCCACCTCTCGTTCCATTAAACCCATACCCATTTCATTCTACGCTGCCCTTTATTTTCTAACCGTATTATTCCTAAATCCTTACATTTCTGAAAAAAATACAATTTCGGAAACCAAATAAATGCCAAAATTTCCTGTGCATTAAGTAGTAGAATGTGTAAAAAAATTTAAAGTCCGCATAAAATCTCATCAATCGTGTTTACAAGAAAAAGTACCTAAGAGAATTTATTGATCAAAATTTTACATCTACAGATTTATTAGTGAAATAATGAGGAGTACTGACAAAACCCCAAATAAACAACGGTACTTATTCATTGACAGTTTTTTCGTGCCCTCCCAGTAGTAAACAATGCCAGCACGAGCACCTTTTACGCCTTAACTCTCTCTTGTCTGCAGGAACTAACTGCGCCACCCCCACCATGAGATGGGGAGCAAGAAGTAACAAGAGGAGGAGGAGGAGGAGGAGGAGGAGGAGAGGAGGAGGGGAGGAGGGAGGGGAGGAGGGAGGAGGAGGGAGGAGGGAGGGGGGAGAGGAGGAGGGAGGAGAGCAATAACAGTTAAAACATGGATACTTACTCAAGGGTCCTTTAAATTGTCATTGCAGACCCCCTCCCACCTTACCACAAGCATAAAATTACATGGTTTTACGTGATCCTAAAACAAGGAAGACTATCCTTAATCCGGAGTATAGAGAGAGAGAGAGAGAGAGAGAGAGAGAGAGAGAGAGAGAGAGAGAGAGAGAAAGAAAATCAACAAAGGGGGAAAAGAAAAACTGAGGTGAGGGGAATGACAGATAAAAAGATGAGTGAAAAATAAAAGCTTACTAAAGGGTGTAAGGGGCAGGAAATGAGATGGAAAAAGATTCTGATTAAAGAACGATGATAAAAGAAGTCGATGAGAGAGAGAGAGAATTTGCAATAAAAATATAGGTAGTGCAATAAAATACGGTGTAAACTGAAAAAAAACGGAAAAAAAGAAAGGGATGCAGAGAGAGAGAGAGAGAGAGAGAGAGAGAGAGAGAGAGAGAGATGAAATCAAGAAAAAATGCAAGTAAAATCAGAAAGGTTGGAAGAAAAAAGATCAGACGTGCATGGGATATATAAAAAGAGATGAAGAGGGAGAGAGAAGACAAAAAAAGGGAGAATAAACTGAAACCTTATAAGCAGAATTCCGGAAAGATAGTACAATACAAAAACTGACTTGATAAAAAAGGCAGAAGCGCTTTAAAAATACGAAAATACGACTTACAATCGGTAAAAACCCGAAGAACAAAAAAGAGTTATATTACAAAAAGCAAACGATAAAGAACAGAGCGATAGCACTAAAAATTCTTTGTATATTTAAACATATATGCATGTGATATTCTATGAAATGCCTGATCTGTAACGAGCGAATAACACAAGAATAACATCCCTATAGTATTGTATGTGTATGTATGTATGTACGTATATGTATATGTGTGTATGCATGTATGTATGTATATGTATATGTATATGTGTGTGTGTGCGCGCGCGCGTTAAAACAAGGTGCTGTTGGCAACGTTGCTGTCAATGAAACAAAGTCGTTAAACTTTAATTTAAAGCAAGTTTACCAAACTGACAATGTAACGTTACATAACAATAATGAATATTATTTCGATTGTGAAGATAGCAGAGATCTCTTGAGCTGGCAATGATGTGTACCGGAATCCAGGAAGTCAGCTGCAAATGCATACAATACGAGGTTCATCAATTCAAGTCAATATGTCACTCTGAGATAGTCATGCAAATCCGTAGATAACAAAATCCAGCCGATAAAACGCAATACAATTTCCGGGCCATTCACTGGACAAATTCACCTCCTGAATATTTCAAGAAAATAAAAAAAACATAAACCATGCTCCAATTTCCTGATCAAACCACATAAAAAAGAGAGTTAACTAGTAAAATATTACTCACAAGCATGCAGTGATATGGAGTAATATTAACCATGAGGCGGCTCAGAGGAAAAACGTAAATACAAAAGGTCGGCATAGGACATATCCCATTTCAAATAAAACAAACGCTTTAGTTACAGAAAAAGAATAATTTGTCTCTCACTTTGACTATAAATCCTTCATTATTAAGTTGGTGCATTTGGTCTCTCCGGATGAAGAGATAAATCAAAACATGCTTATTTCGAACAAACCAGCACATTCTATGCCTACGGTAAAGGTGCAATCTGGGCATCTGTTACTTGTTTTACTATATATTAGTTACCTGCCCACATACTGTAGACAACCGCCGACAAAAGTCACGAGCACATGGCCTTAACTGGGATATTCTGTCTTTACTAGAGTACTCCAAGACTTACCTGAAAAGAAAGAAAATAACATCACCCTTAGGAATGCAATGTTTCAAATCTTAATATCATAAAAATATATTTATAAAAAAGGGTTGTCAACAACGTTTCAGAGAGAAGAGAGAGAGAGAGAGAGAGAGAGAGAGAGAGAGAGAGAGTACAAGGAAAAAAATTTGGACAAACATGTTATTCCATCACAAATATCACCTAAAAAAAAAAAAATCCCCAAACACAAACATAGGATGCCAATCCAAGTGATCTATAACCCCTCTCCATACGGCCATAAATTTACATTGTACCCACATGACCGCATCCATACTAGATCTCGTGTTGTGTATGCAGAAGGTATACGAATTACTGCATACGAGTTACAGCTGTGACTGCCAGGTCATATATACTACTCGTATTTTCAGGTTTGAGAATAAACATACAATACGTTTTCCCTTCTCGTGGTGCAATTGCGATGCGTTTCTGTGGTCAACCTGGTATGATACTACTTCGAAGGACAGTGAGTCCTATTTATCTCCAAATTCGCCAAACTACAATCATCAATATAACAATCCACTGGAAACTGATGTTTATATATGTTTATTATCAACTAAGAAATTCCCCTTCGGTAACATATATGAAAATATATTATTTCCGAGGCAGAGCGAATGGATATTAAAGGACATTTTGTAACACTGATTATATATATATATATATATATATATATATATATATATATATATATGTATGTGTGTGTGTGTGTGTGTGTGTGTGTGTGTGTGTATCAAAAGAAAAAACATCCCCGGACGCAATTTTAAACTAAACAACAAGAAATGCACAATTACAGAGGTGTATCAATTTTTTCAAACTCTTTTTTTGCGATATCTTCAAACTGAATATAAAAACTACGGTTGCTATCAATTCTAAATTCAAACACGCAACGGAAATTGCATTGCTATGGAAGCGCAATTCATCGTACTGGTCTACAATAAACTGCTGTTAGTATATTTGCTTCCCCCCAATTTTCAATATTTCAATTCGGTATTCATTCAATCTAGAAACGACCCATATGGTGATCTATGAAGGGTTTAATTAGAAATTTTGTTGGATAATTAACTCAATATATCATCAGTTTCATCCTCATTATTGGAAATCACTATCACTATCAGTGTTGTCAAAACTTTAATACTGGGGAAAATCACAGTTCGGCTGCGTTAACCTAACTTGGGTAGTACCTCCCGTACGAAACAGGTAACCTCGACCCTTAACAGACTGATTTAGTTACGACACAAATTAAACTCCGCTAGGAAACAGAAAACCATTTCCCTTAAGAAACTATTACCTTCTTTCCTTGAGGAACAGATAATCCCCTCTCTTAAAAAAAAAGACAATCCTTTTCTTTACGAAACAGCTAATTCCTTTCCTTAAGAAACATGCCATCTTTCACCTTAAGGAAGAGGTAATCTCTTCCGCTAAGAAATAGGTAAACCTTTCTCTTCAGATTCAAGTAATCTCTTCCTTTAGGAAACAAGTCTACAGTTTTCTCCATAGTGAAACCCCACTCTTCTTTCTCCCTTTTTCATTATCTTAATTATCTTGGTACCTAGACTACCAGAGGGCATAACGCACTTACAAAATTAGTAAAATAATATATTATATATAATCTTCCGACGTCTCAAGCATAAAATGAAGTTGGACGAGAAGGCATATAGCCCACGCCCTCGCCTACTCGAGACCCTTCCTCGTGCGAGAATTGCCAAGCTTTTGGTGTATTCCCACGGTTATTAGGTTACACGATCATAAAGTTAAATTACTTAACGAAGAAACACTTCTTTAATTTTAACCTCCTCAGTTGCCAGTTTCTCTCTCACGTTAGAAAATATGACCTTATTTGCCTGAGAGTAAAATTTCGAAACGGTGCGCAGGGTGCTATAATGAGGGGAAATATTGAATATATACTTCGGAAATGATTTCAAGCCCAATTGTAATGCAGATCACTATCAATCTTAGTGACACTAAAATGATACCGTATGAATCAGGAGAACATTAAACTCGCTAATTTAACATATAATAACAATATTGTACCGTGATGATAAGATACGTTACTGACAAAGATATTTGCTACTAATTTGACTAAAGAAAAAATAGTTAGTAAACATCGAGCCCGATCCACCGCAAATCGTCAATTAATTTATGCTTTGATCTCACGACATCAATGAAATCTACTAATTGACATTAACAAATGACACGACAGTAAGCAAGCCCACGCAAGCGCACGCAAAATGATTAAATATGAGATCGCATGGAAACAGCGCCATCTCCCCGGCATTTTCCTAGCCTCTAACGCTTCGGAAACGAGAAAAGGGTAATTAAAAACGAATGAACGTTAATAGCATAAGCGATTTAGAAAGAACTTTTGAACTTTTTTTAACAGTAGCAGCGGCTCTCCAAAAAAAATTGTTCCGGCTTACATCAAAGCATAAAATCTAATTAACCTCTCTTCGGCTTGAAAGGATGTTGCTGATTACTTTTTCGGATGTGATTATGACAAGAAATAGAACAGACTCAGCGTTCGGAAATAGAACAGGGTTATAAATGCAAGAGGAAAAAACAATCATCTTCTGAAGCTTACCACTACAGAATTGCATCATACACATTTGTGATTTATTATTACAGTTATTACTTCTGTTCACGAAAAAGTGAAATGTTTGCGTGTAATATACATACATATATATATATATATATATATATATATATATATATATATATATATATATATATAGAATATTATATTATGCAATATATATATTTTTCATATCACCGTGACATTTTTTAAATTCACAAACGTTAAGTTATAAATGTCGTTTAATATCTAACTCGCTCTACCTCCGAAATAACATCAAAAAGAATTTATAACTACGTATTTCGTAACCTGGGAGATTCGAACTTCCTTAAAGAAAATTCTCCGACTTCGGTGACGAGTATTTTTACCACTCGACTATTCAGTGATGTAAAAAATACTGAACTATAATTCGCTTTCAGAGGTGTTATTTCCAGTACAACAGAAAATGGATATTAAACGACATTTACTAATATTTTTAAGTATATAAATAAATAAATATAATATATATATATATATATATATATATATATATATAATATATATATATATATATATATAATATATATATATATATATATATATATATATATATATATATATATATATATATAACTATATACTCACACACATCTAAGTTGAGCTAAAATAAGTTCCATAAGATAAAACTAAATGTGTGCTATTTCACCAGGGGAATTTCAGCTTGAAAGGTGTCATTATTTTAAATGATTTCTGTTCACTGTGAAAACTTTTCCTTATTCAGTTTATTAATTTTTGCTCTTTTTCTAGTTTCCTTGAATGCTTCTCCTTTTAATCAAATAAAAAATCCAATTACTTGACGACTAGAAATTCCGTTGAAGGAAATGCATCTACCATATCATGAAGAATTTTTTTTAAGAGTATCGTCGTTTGAAATAATGATAAACTGCATAGCACGTCTTCAAAAATAAGCAACCCACCCCATCAAATTCACCCTATGAAAAATCAACATAAGCTCATCTGGATACTTCTGGGATACAGAACGTCAATTGTATTTATAATCTTACAGAAGTTCAAATGAAAAAGACAACCTTAGTTTTGTCCCTAAAACGATCGTACAATAACCACTACCATTAACAACAATAACATAAGACCCTGTTGTTGAGTGTTCATGCTACTCACTTCGTCAACGAGAGGGCTAAGGTTCGATTCCTAGGGAAGATGCAACGCTTCAGACATGTTACATGGAATACTGCTGTGCCTTTGCTAACTAAGCGGTGAATTTAGCACAAGGCAGATGATCGAGTGTGGAAGGTCACAACAACCCAGAAAACCTCATTCCAAAGTGCTTGCAGAAAACCGCATGGCTTGCGACTTCAGGATTCTTCCAATCGAAGAGAGAAACTATTCATAATAAAAAAATAGAACACGAAAGATAGAAAGAATATAGAATTTAGGCCAAAGGCTAAGCGCTGGAACCTATGAGGTCATTCGGCGCTGAAAGGAAAAGAGAGAGTAAAAGATTTGAAAGGTATAACAAGGAGGAAAACCTCGCAGTTGCCTTATGAAACTATTGTTAAAAGGGGGTGGAAAGTAAGATGGGAGAAAGAATATGAATGGCGGTACAGTAAAAGGAATGAAAGGGGTTGCAGCTAGGGGCCGAAGGAATGCTACAAAGAACCTTAAGTAACGCTTACAAGGCACCACGTGAGGTGCACTGACGGCACCAACCCCCTACGGGGAAATATGAAAAAGGGGTACATCCTCAAATATCCTTGCAGAATACCTTGCAACCCAGAAGCAGCACAAGACACACGGACTCACACCGGGACTGAGACGCAGCTCAGTCCCTCAGTCCGGTTAAGGATTGAATACAGCTACCTACGGAATAACGGCCATCTCAGTTGAAATTACAACCACGTGAGTGTGAAATAGAACCATCTGGCTCAGTCGTAAACCCATCTGCTGGAGTGTTTTATTACCAGCACTCAAGTAGACAATGGCTTTTATGCAGCGATATTATAATACTTAAAACACAATGCACGTCCGCATATGCAAAACAAGCCATATAGCACCGTAAGTGAAGAAATGGGATATTACAAGACGCGGCTGTAAAATAGTAAATGGGCGTTATTAAAATAAAAAAAAATCCATTATCGCGTGTGCCTGACAATTCTCAAGCCCGATCACGGTTCAAAACGTTTGACATTCCACTGCAAATTAAGTTCTCAATTTATAGCCGTGCGCTCAGTTTACCATCAAATTTAGCTCTCTCTCTCTCTCTCTCTCTCTCTCTCTCTCTCTCTCTCTCTCTCTCTCTCTCTCTCTCTCTCTCTCTCTCTAAGTAACAGTAACCTTTACTTTACACATGAAAAACCTCAATTTCATCACTGCCGCTAGTTTCCGACCTTAAAGGCTGCAACTTTCTAAGCTTGTCTTGCTAATGTTGAAATTCAATATGCAAGTGAATTCCTTCAGCTCTAACTTTCCCTTGTTATCTAAAGAATAAAACAAAAATTCCAGGCGTAACTTCTGCTGAACACCAACACAGTAAAGATAAACTACTTTTCAGTTTGTTTAAACTCCTATGCATTAACATATTTCAACACCCCACTTACAAGATCTAAGTAGGTTGCATCTACAAGTCTTAAGTCAACACGTTTTTCCTTGTGTTGCTGAGAAACACTTTGGGGGAATGCTAATGGCATCTGTTACTTGGCCGAGGGCCAGCGTTCCTAATTTTAAACCTATGAACATTGCTTGGCTGGAAATCTTATCATAATACAGAAAGAACCGACAATGGCATTTTACTTACGGGATGGACTTGCAAGAAGCTATAGAATCTACAGAAAACATTACACACACACACACACACACACACACACATATATATATATATATATATGTATATGTATACACACACACACATTATATATATATATATATATATATATATATATATATATATATATATATATATATATATATATATATATATATATATATATATGACTCTCTATATGAAAAAAGTACAGAGTTTTTCAAAATGTAATTTAGTTCATGGTTTATATGAAAGGAGACATAAATACAGATATGGTGAAGTCGACCTAAATAAAAGTTACAACTCAAAAGTTTGCATTGCACTAAGATGAAAAAAAATCTGCCATCGAATTACCAGGACTTTTTCTGCATACGAAACTTTCCAATCTTATCTTTATTCAAAATTAAGGTGAAGATTGCTGTCCCTACTAAAACGATAGGCGTAAATAAGGGCTTCTTATGAAAAGAAGATATATTTATATGCTATACTACTATTACATTAGGACTCCAATAACTTGCTGCTTAAAACGACCGAAAGTCGACAATGATTTGTTTAAATGGCATTATATTTCGCAATCATGAATTACAATTCCTGAAACACATATCAAAAGAGACTAAAGTGATAACAGTGCAATAAACCCTTCAATTTCACTTCGCTTTCCTTTGAAGATTCTAACAGGATTAAAATGATGGTAAAGACAAAGTAACTCGTTCCCCGAACTATACTGTGCTTGTTTTTATGTATGTGTCACAGAGAGAGAGAGAGAGAGAGAGAGAGAGAGAGAGAGAGAGAGAGAGTCAGTCTCCAACGACCAAGATACTTTTCATCGAAACGATCACTTCTCATATCATCACCATCACCATTACCATTTACAACTGCATTGGCACTGACATGAGACACAAATATATTAAATGGATATTAAGCAGCCCCAAGGGACATAATTTCATTCTGTTCCAGTCTTGTTATAATTACCTGTCCTTTGAAACAGAGAATCTAATCAAAAGAGACAGATATCAGAGGGAAGGAGATATTCTGTCAACAACAATCCTCTAATGATACCGGGAAACTGTCACAGTGCAAGAACCGGTGACAGAATATTAAACAATCTTAATACCGGCGATGGCTATTTTCTACAATTAAACTTTTGGTGCGGAGCACATTTAACGATGTTTACATGTTAAGATTACAAATCATAAAACTGGAAATGATGGAAGAGAATCTACAAGAATATTCCAACCACCTTCTTCTTCCTTTTTTTTCCTAACGATGTTTATGATGATGCTAAATAACTTAACAATAGTAATACGACGATTATATTAATAACAAATACATATTCTCTCTTCAAACGCTAATGAGAGGCTTATGTAGTAAATTTCAAGAGTGTGTTAAGGCTAACACAATAAATAAGCATGCTCATTAATAACATGTAAAGAAGGGCTAAAGTAAATCTTGAATGTTAATATATGTTACAATAAAATCTAAATATTCTATCTCCTGTAATATAATCCCTTCATAACTCTTAATACACCATACAAAAATATTTATAAAAGAATGATCAATCAACGCCCAAAATAGATTTTTGACAAGAGAAAAGACATCGCATTTCAAACACTCATCAGATGTTAACTACATTGCATTCCATAGGGTAAAAGCTACTTCCTCAATCCAGCAACAGTAGGAAAATCTCCGTAATTCTTATCTCTGAACTTACTTAAACAGCTTATAGCGAACTGTGATTCATGACAACACATGACTCTGATGATACCGCAGAAAATTCCAAGAATACTCGTAGGATGCAACAACAAAAAATGGTTTACCAAGCGTCCATTCACAGCCTTTGCATCTGTTATCACCATATAAGTGACTAGACTATAATTATTACTTTTACTTATACCACATAAACGGCCGACAAACACTTTTATATTTTGTAGCATGTGGACTCCTTACATATATGCCTATGGTTTCACGTACTTAAATGATTGGCAGGTGTTTCAAAAAGAAAAGCTGCACATCGGCGAGATTAATACCAGAAATGTTTGATTAGCAAATGATCCAGACCAACATTTCTTATAAATATATTCGCTCACTTGTTAAGTTGTAAATGTTTTCAAGAAAACTAAAAAATTCGAAGAAGAACCACTACTGGAGTACATCTCTCTCTCTCTCTCTCTCTCTCTCTCTCTCTCTCTCTCTCTCTCTCTCTCTATGTAATTATGTGTGTGTGTATATATATATATATATATATATATATATATATATATATATATATATATATATATATATATATATATATATATATATACATATACTCTCTCTATATATACTTTCTATATATATATATATATATATATATATACAATATATATATACAATATAAATACAATATATATATACTATATATACAATGTAAATAATATAAATACAATAGCTTCAGGGTAATATAATGCAATAGGCATCAAACAATACCAAGGCAGTTATCTTTATAGCGTCTCACACTCCCTTTTAGATAAAACGTGATTGGCATGTCTTGTTAATCCTGCATGTTTGACGATATAACAATATCGAAGAGATTTCACCTGGCGACTTCGTTTAAAATTAGAATAAAAGATTCCTACATGTTCTCGGATGTTATCAAAATGCACGTGTGCACATCTAAAATTAAGTAAATAAATATACTGCTTTCGGATACTGGCATTCACGATGCAGAACATGCATACTATATATATATACTCCACAAATCAGGTGCGAGATCAAATAAAATAACCTCCTGTTGAAAGTATGTAAATGTGTGTGTGTGCTGTGTGTGTATGTATATATAATATATATATATATATATATATATATATATATATATATATATATATATATAGACACACTGGCCACGTGTTATAGGCATTGGGACCTGTCCCCCATGACTGTCGGCCTAAGACACAGGAGATCAGCGCCTGCCTATAAGTCTACACAGAGGCCAGGAGAACTTTAATATATATATATATATATATATATATATATATATATATATATATATATATATATATATATATATATATCGTGTACACAAAGACATAAATGGTGAAGACATATACATACATTACTGTATATATATCCCTAACTCCAAGGGAGTTAGGGTAATATATATATATATCGCTACACTGGTAAGAGTTACCTGAATCAATCATACATTAACAAGTTCACAAAAAATAACCCAATGAATCAATCAAACAAACAAAAACAAACTGGCTGCCAAAATAACGAGTTTACTTTGATGCTCTGTGCAAACAAGCACAAGTTGAAGGTACTTCACACAGGTGAGCCGACCTTCTCTCAAGCGCCCGTCTAAAGCGAGTGGCGCACTTGAGTTGATTTATGTATAGTGGCTCAAGAGTGTATGGATGCACATGAGAGAGAGAGAGAGAGAGCACTCCCATAAGACCAACAACTTACTTCATGTGTACGTTTAACATGGAAGAATACAAGGTAATATAGCATTAATAAGCAGGTGATCCCTTACCCAAGAGTTTTTTTTTCTTTCGAATTACTGATATGCGTACGTTGCACGCGCGCGCGCACTGCATTCAATTGCGAGAATACGTTATGAATGCATACGGAAAATAAATAATACGGCCAAGGAGTTACGGTGTTAGATAAGAGGTTATTGTTTCGAAGGCTGTGAAACCAAATGATCTGCTGATATGCGTATCACAACAGTAACTTAGAACCTCGACACCTTTTAGTTTTCTATAAAAGAAAACTATTTCGCCAGCTTTGTCTGTACGTCCGCCCACAGATCTTAAAAACTACTGAGGCTAGAGGTCTGCAAATTGGTATGATGATCATCCACCCTCCAGTCATCAAACATGGCAAATTGCAGCCGCCTAGCCTCAGTAGTTTTTATTTTATTTAAGGTTAAAGTTAGCCATAATCTTGCATCTGGCAACTTCTATCAAGACAGGCCACACACCGGCCAGTGGTTAAAAGTTTAATGGGCGCAGCTCATACAGCATTATACAAGAACACTGTAAAGATACATCTATTTCGGTGGCCTTGATTTATACGATGTATAGAAAACTCGACTGCATGAAAAACTTCGGCGCATTTTCTAACCGATCCTTCATGATCCCAGTAGATTACTAGTACAACTATAAGCTTAAGTACTCGCACCACCCGGTAGCAGACTAAACATTTCGAGGCTTTTCCGTCACCATAACAAGCAAGGTAACCATAACAAAACTGATCTTCCATAAGACGGGCTATAATTAAGGGATACATCGGAGCCTCTGAGATCTTTACCTTTCCGAAGAAATTGGTCGAAAAGGTTGTTTCATTATATGCTACGATGGCATTAGTTGTGGTTTAGACCTTTTTCCATAAGCTTAATTTCATTAGCAAACGTCCACTGGTAAACCAGAATTATTCGCCTCTGCTGAGGTTTCACGATTTCAAACTGCACAAGAAACATGGTTCCATTAGGTGTATTTGATGGTGATTCTCACTAGCTGTAATAATACTTTGTTAGTGGCAGGTCTTTATAATAATAATAATAATAATAATAATAATAATAATAATAATAATAATAATACTGACTGTCGTGAATTCGCTTTCCTTCCATGACCATATCGAAACAAACAACTGACACAGAAATCTCCTTCAAGTGTTTAAGTGAGCCACAACAAAACACTTGAAACTACTGTCTGGATAGAAATACGAAAAAAAAGAAGATATTTCTTATAGACAGGCAATGAAAGTAAACAATGTTTGCGTCAACAATAATTTATAACATTCATAGACAATAATGGATTAGCACTTATCTACAATTAAACCTATCTTACAAATCATAATCCATATTTAGCAATGTAATTTATATGAAATCTTTGTTTTACTGATCTCTATACGACAAGGGCATAACAATAATCATCTAGCAACTCACGCAATGCTAATACGGGACCTGTCACCTAAAAAATTAAAGCTAGAGAATTGCCGGCATGACAAAATACTTCAATCCTCCTTTAATACATTTTAAAATTCGAACCACACCTTCATATTTCCCAGGCTGTCTCCTGCATGCTCTCGAAACGAGCGTAATTCGTGTCGTGTCATCCAAATAAGGATAAAACTTGAAAAAGAGACATCCCTCCGGTGGCATAAACACGAAAGTTTTACACATGCCTAATACCCGAGCATACATCATGCTAATACATCTAATAAACTTTGATTACCGGAGTGGCACAGTGTCATCAACAACGTAGGAGGTGCCATATTTGTTTAAGCTCACCGCGAATCCCCAGAGAAACTAATTTGGGTACACGGGCCTGCTTCGAGATGTTGGGGAAGACTTTTTCTCCTTTCGGAAGATATGTATGTATGCCTGATTGTACGTAAAGGTACATAACAGTTTGTGCGTACGTGTGTGTGTTTGAGAGAGAGAGAGAGAGAGAGAGAGAGTTAACACACATCGAAATGAAAGCTGAATCTTAGTTTAGAGAAATCCTTTTTACAGCCTAAGAGATGATGATATTACAGAGAAATTTTTATAAATGTGTAAATTATGTTACAGCAGATTTCATGTAAAAATATACCAATGGAAACGCCTTAAATTCAACAGATATCACAGATGTGCCACAGTTGCTTAACATCCTGGTAGCTTCACCTCTAGACTTTGCCCCAGAAATGCCTCTCCCCTTACTTCGAAGGCCGTTTAAGGAAAACGACAATCAAGAGAAAATAAGAAATTAAGTATATAAAAAACCACCACCAGCTTGTTAGCGTTAACAGCATTCATTCACAGAAGGAAAATGTGCGGCTTAACAGCTTTCATTTAAAGAAGTGTCAGGGTTATCAGCTTCCCTTCACAGAAAGTGAGAGGGTTATCAGCTCTCCTTCAAAGAATGTATGGAGTGTTATTAGTTTTTATTCAAACTGGGAGAGGATTATTAGGTTTCATTCAAAGACTGTGTGAGCGCTAAGAGCTTTCAGTCAAAGAAAAGTGAGATGTTATCTACTTTCATTCAAAGAAAGTTTGAAGGTTACCAGCTTTCAATAAAACAAAAATGTGTGGAGCTGTTAGCTTTTATTCCAAGAGAAGTGGGAGGATTATCATCTTTTCATTCAAAGAAACATGAGTACTATCAGGTTTATTAAATGACATGTGAGGGTCCTCAGCTTTTATTAGAAGAAAGTGTGAGAGTTACTAGCTTTCACTCAAAGAAACATGAAGGACATCAGCTTTCATTCAAGGAAAATTATGAGGGTTATCAGTTTTCATTAAAATAAAAGTTTAGGGTTAGCAACTATTCATACAAAAAGATACTCAGAACGACTTTTTGCTTTTAAACTAAGACCAAACCCGATTTCCTAAGCGCAAATTCCGTGTCCTTCCTTTAGAAACCGCTGAGCCATGGTAATCTAACAAATCAACATCTTTTGCTACCAACCCCTTTAAACCTTTAACCACACACCATTAAGTAGGGGAGCTGAAATCAAACCTTCGATCCACTTACCATGCTTACGTCACGAAATTTTCCCCACGCAGCAGTTACTGTCTAGCACATAAAATAAATAACACGAGATTCCAAGACCCTCCGCGTGAATAACTTATGACTTCACTCCAGTAAGAAATACAAGATAAAATCAAAGGTTTCTGGAAATTTATCGAACGAGAAGAATTTAAGAACATAAGACCTGACAATGAGCATCCGCTCACGCACAAAAACACATACACATACACATGCACATTCATACATACATATATCCTTACAGACAATCACATGTAAACAATAGGTTCTTGATAATTGTAAAACTTTTATATTTCCAAAGTACTAATTGAGTTGTTTTCGCTGACATTCAATATTGGTAAAACAATAATTACATTACCGAGTACTGTGAAACTTTGGGACCATGAGAGCAAAAATGTGTAATTTGGTAATGCCTGGAATTTCAACATAAGCAGGAATACCACTGCAGTGCAAAATGACGCTTAAGAACAATCATACTTCTTCAATGTAACCATGTACATCAAAAGCAACAATACAATGAGTGATTTTCAATTAAATGTAATTTATTTATAAAAGTTATAAAGAATCAGCCTCCCGCAAACGCATGAAAGTAAGGTTATGAATAATCACATCAGCCGAAGAAAGGATACGACAAACAAGAGGCAGCAACCTCCATGATGAAATCAAAACACAGACTTTGACTTTAGGTCCAAAATATGAAAGGGAAAGGGAAAAAAAGACCGGGATGAAACGAGAGAAGAGAAATAAATCCCTCTTTTTCAACTTGGCTATTGCGTATTTCAGAGTGGGAGTCACATTTTTGCATCCAACCTAATGTCAATGAGTGAGGCTCCGCAAAATACACAAAATGAATTAAGAGGCGGCAATAACACTGAATAAAAAGCCCAACTCTTATAATTCGTGTTCAACTCGAGAGAATCTCTCACAATATCAACATCAAAGGCTGAAATGAAAGAAATGAAAAGAAAACTTACTGTTCCTATAGTTCCGGTTAAATTCTGATTGCGCTATTCATTTTCGGGTATAAAACGAAGAAATGCACGCGCGCGTTTATAAATACATAATACACACATACACACGCATATATATATATATATATATATATATATACATATATTATATATATATATATACATATATATATATATATATATATATATATATATATATATATATATATATATATATATATATATATTATTCATTCAGTTCTCGAGTTTCTGAGTTAAATGTTTACACATATACAAACATGTATATATATATATATATATATATATATATATATATATATATATATATATATATATTATATATATTATATATATATATATTATTCCTTCATTCTCAGTCTGAGTTAAACATTACAGGAGGATGCATTCTGTTACGAAGATGTAGGTTCTATTAGTCTAGCCGAAGTTCCTCATTTCAAGATGCATGGGCGTATATAACCCCTTTATTATACCAATAACCTCATCATAACATCACAATAAAAACAGCGAAAATGATAATGGTGGCCTCCATGTAAGCGGTTATTAAATGAGGGAAATATAACTCTCCTGCATTAAAATACACCTGAAGAGTTGTGTGCATAGCATTACCGTTCAGGTGTTTTTCCCCGTTAGGCGGGCAATCGGTGACACAGCGTGTTTACAACTCAGGGACACCATAGGTGCAATTTCAAAGCCGTTTTGACAACTGAATTTTTTCTCATTGAAATGCTAAATCCATTACAATTCGCAGGTGAGGAACTGATAAAAGATGTCAACAATGCTGATCATAATGAACTAAGATGCCCTTAAAACTAGAGAAAGGCCTTTAACGCAATCAATGATAAGAATTATAAAAACTAATGCCAATAAAGCAAACGGAAATACGATACAGAAAATTTCTATTTATTCTGGGGCTAATATTTCGAGTGGACATTCAGCATTAAATACCATCATAGTAGAAACTACAAAAACTGCAAAGGTCATTCAAGAGGATGTGTGCCGGAATAGTTTCATTACAGCAAAAATACAACTTAACACGATTAACAACAAGACACCAAATGCTTAAGTAATATCACCACACTAGTAAAGGTGCTACTTATATTCATCAATAACAAAAATTCGCACTACCAGGCACTTGAGAGACAGGATACTTCCGCCACGACCAGTAGTTTCCACTGACACTGAATGAGTATCGAGACAAGGAGGAAAAGACGATATTTAGAAATATAAACGTGGAATTGAAGATTTAAACATAACATGTTTGTCAAGGATCAAAGATCGCATGATATTTGGACACCGATTTGGGTCTGCAACACCTCTTCTTCGCGCAAGTTTTTGTGTAGTCTTTTGTGCAATCATACTGTGAACATGACATACAAGGGAAACAAATTGAAGTCTTATAATCAAAATAAAATTCTTCCTGCCCTCGTCTTTGACAAAATTATACCTACTGCATGCGGTAAAATATAAATGACGCATGCTGCCAGCAGATCTTACATAAACTCGATACATACACGTCTGTGTTGCAGCACAGAAAATTTTCCATCGTGTCTTCCACTAGAAAACTAATTGCTTAAACAATCTGACCTTTTTCATTTTGTCAAAAAAAGTGCCTTTAATATCTTTGATAATATCCAGTATCGAACTACTGTACAACTAAACCTGAAGCTTCAATGTGGGCAGGTAGAAAATGCATAAAATATGAACGTAAGTATAAGGGTAAGATCTCTGTTCATAGCCAATGTTTCTGTGTTCTCACCTTATAACAATGCCAGAATTCAAACAATGGTCATTCCACAAGGACCCTTCAATTGATATTCTAATAGAAATAAAGTCATACAGTATAAAAAGTACATTCAGACACGTACACCAAAAGAAATAAAGCTAGGAGATGAATTAGGAGACTTACAACTTACATAACATGACACTTTTATACCTATATTAAATGATCCTCCAATTTAAAAGAAAAAAAAAAAAAAAAAAAGCAAACAAGAACACGCCGCATCGCCCATCATGTTTGCGTCTCACTATGACGACTTTTTATGACGTTCCCTTCGATAGGAAAGCCCAGAGGGATACCTTTTTCTGCCTGTCTCCTAGACATCTATTTCCTTCAAAAGGACTCTAAAGGAGTCCAACCCCAACCCCTCTTGCCCAAACTCCGCTTCTAGAGGGGGAAGTGGAAGGGGGAGGGGAGGGGTCTTACACAGCCACCACAAAGAGAAAGGAAATGGAATTGGTAGCACATGTCGCTCTACATCGCGTTCTACTTTCTTTTCGCAGATATAAGCAAACTGACGTTGATAACGAGCGCCATCAAAAAGGAACGCCGCTGGCGAGAAGCATACAGACAATACAACACACGTTACGCGAGAGAATAAAATAACACTGATAACGATAACGCAGTGTATCAGAATGGGAGCCACTGTGCGGTGGTGAAAGAGGCATCAAGAGATGCAGCAACTTCTACTTCAAAACACGGAAGAGGCGCCTTTTCTGGCCGACTTACTGGGGCAACTTGGTTAATCGTTCGGAATGGAGAAAACCAGGCCTTCGGAACTCTCGTATCAAATACAGGATTGTAATTCTTTGAAGTTTCATAAAACAGAATTAAGAATAAATGCAGAACATTTACGTGTGAATGTTTATGGAAAGATTAACCTATTAACCTTTTTAGCCGAAGCCCGGAAGTACATCATAAAGGAATTTTGGGACAAAACATACCACCTAATATCAGCGATAACTTGGTTATATGTACTTAAGCAGGTAAGCTGGCAACATTTTTCAAGAGTGCTTTAGTTTTACTGATATTTTGTTTAATTACTCTACAAAATTACATTATGGTACGGAAATGTGTTTTTACTCATTTACACGTTAAATGCCGATAGGTGCAAATAATTCACCAAACAGTGGCTGTGTTCTAAACAGTTTCAACATTGTGCTTTAATATAATACAAACTCATCTTAATCGGCTGTTGCTCAATGCCTGTCATTCTTATTTTTACGACTAAGAAATATTCTCCGGAATTTAGTTTGATTTGCATAGCACTTCCCTCCTCCTGTACAGAGGAGACTATTTCATCTATTATAAACTTCCTTAATTAAGAAAATTATAACAAGACAACGTAATGACAACAGTACATTCTCAGAAAATTTGCAGAAGCACCAGCAGTAATAGTAATAATATTAATATCAACAAAATAACACAAAAATGACAGAACGAGGAAACAACAAAATATAAAGCCATAAGATTATTTCATTAAAATATATATCATGCGAAATATTTCAAGTTTTCAATAAAATGTATTAAATATTAAGACCAACAGCATATTCGTAATGGAAATAATCTGCATGACTCAGAAAAAAGTTAAACTGTACCACTTACTTTCAGTACATCCTAGCAAAAAAGAATTACTAATTTCCACTTCCTGGGCCACTTGCACGTAGAATAATTACGTTTTGAAACACTGAGCAACTGAACAGCTGTCAGAGACATTAAAAGATTTATACACGTATTTTCACCAGCCAGATTGGAGACTTGCAACTTAAGAGATTTATCCAGCACAAATTGCTGAGTTTCCCCCAAATATCTTTACAAATAAACAGCCCATTCCACAAAATTTTCATGAATCCATCGCATAACTTTGGGAGAATTCTTGTGGACAGAATCTATTAAAGTAATCATAAGCTGCAGAAATTCGACAAAAAAATCTTGGTAAAATGTTGTGTTTTATCCATATGGGAATTACATAAATAAAACATGATTCATCACCACTAAGACTGATGTCACTAATAATTTTCATCCTGGATAATTCGGCTGACATCCTACGCCCTTCCTTAGCATCTGAATGACAGGAAGATAAAAGTTTACAAGTTTCAAGACGGGGTACAAAAAATATTGCACACGCAACAAAGGTAAGCAAGAAACTGCAACATTCCTAAAGAGATGTCTGATCAAGCAATATTTTTTTTCTACTTTTCACTGAAAGGAAACCATTCCGTTTCGATCTCGTCTCATCTCGCAACCGAAGGCCAAACTATTCTAGACCTAACGCTCTGTTCTCCAAGAAAGCAAATTCCCGTCAGAACGCGAGTGAGTTTAGGGCGATGTCAAAGCTGAGAAGAGGGTAAAGGGAAGACGTTATGAGATGTATGAGAGAGATGATGGATGAAAATTTCATGGCTATGGTCTTTTTCGATCTTCGGAATAAGATTATCCTCCCTCGATCTTCTGCCTTTTCTTCTGATTTACTCATTTTTGAAAGCCACCATCTCGGCACTCCAATTTAATGTAGCTAAACACTTGGATCTTTTAGTCGGATTTCTAGCTAGACTTCGTTCCCGTATATAGTAACACACTTCTTTTCATCGGCCTTATATATATATATATATATATATATATATATATATATATATATATATATATATATATATATATATATATATATATATATATTACATATTTATATGAGAGAGAGAGAGAGAGAGAGAGAGAGAGAGAGAGAGAGAGAGAGAGAGAGAGAGAGAGAGAGCAATAATGTCTACCGAAGCATGAAAAAACTACGTTTATTGAAACCTCAACATTTTCGGTAAAAACTATACTTCCTACAATAATCCGCGAGTCATTGATCCTTTCACCCAAAATCAATGGTTTTGAAACATTCACTTCCAGTACCTTTTAATATTCATCGCCTTAAACCTCCATGGGACATTATACATGCTTTAACAATCAACTGTATGTTAAAATACACGCTTTCCAGAAGTGAAACTCATCTCTCGACTTTTATACCTATCAGTTCCCCGCTTTACCTTATGTAAATCACTCTCTACCATTTCAAGAGTTCAAACATTTAACTTCTTGCTATTTAAGCCATCTTCCAGTAACTCATCCTCTGCCCATTTTTTTTAGCAATAATCCTACTTCATGCATATTTTATTAAATACTACTGGAACCCATAAGCACATCAACCGTGTAAAGTTGATTCCCTTTTTGTTTTAACAGCCACCTTTCCAAAATACATTTTAATGACTGAACTTATGAGTCTATTTCCTAATATTTTTTAATTATACATCAAGGATTCAGAAAGTTTCACTTAAAGTATGCAACTTGATCCATTCATCACCATTCCAGCCATGAACAACGAGCCCTTTTCCTCCTTCCTATTTCTCGTATCCGTAAAGTTTTCCTTCTTCTGAGTCCATAAGCGCGCATCTTCCCTCGGGCCTGTAGCACACACCAAATCCCGACCCTTACAAGTACCAGCGAACGCTTCCTCTTTAAACCAGTTTTCATATTCCACTCACAGGAGAAAGTTCTCGGGCGGTGATTAGGAAAGATTTTAGAGCCTTACCAGATGGCATTCAACATCAGGAAGCGACATTATCTGTCCGATATTAGCTTCTTGCCGTGTCAGTAAACTACCCGACTTCATTGTAGACGGGTCTCGGTATAGGGCAGATAAAACTTTTATTTGTCCTCCAAATGCGGTAAAAGGGTTTCACAATAAACGCAACACTTCGATTTACGCGCGGAGCAAAGAACTCCTCGAGCCTCTCGACACTTTTCGGGAATGGTATTTTTTTTTTTTTTTTTTTTTTTGAAAAAAGAAAAACTTTCATTGAGACATTTCTTTCTCATCACATTCGTTAAATCTACCATCAGCTACAACATGGCAGTATTGGTAGAAAGAGATGTCCCAGTCAAACAAGAAAATAACCCTTCGTGGGTTAAATAATTTAATACCGATAGAAAGAAATATATATACTATGTTAAATAATTTAAATACAGTGTTTAAACGAAATGTATACTATGTTATTATTACATTCAGAAAGCAAGACAATCAACTGAACACGTTCAGGCAGACAGCTGTATCCATACCTATCTATATGCATGTGTGTGTGTGTGTGTGTGTGTGTGTGTGTGTGTGTGTGTGTGTGTGTGTGTGTGTACAGTAATATTTTAGTCCCCTTACATGGAATTGCTCAAAAGGGTGTTAACATTCCAGTTCTCGCTTTATTTTTCTTGGGGGATGGGGGATGGGTTAGCATGTCAGCATCCTGTGCTACGTTCCAAAGTAGACATTTCGAGATTAAAAAATGTTTAATTCAAGAACTTGACGACAACGGAGACACAAAAAACCTTAGCAAAGAGAAAGGCAAATAAAATACGCCAAGAGAGATATACTCTGTTTGTCATTATCAGTCACGCCATTCCTGCGTCCTCTGTAAATAATGCAGGAGAGCTCTAATGAGAGCCATTACCTAATGGGTGAGGGAGGGGCAATGTATATCTACAGTCATAACAGTTATTTACTAACTCGCCCTCGCAACTTCTGCCTAAAGAGATACGTGCATTATCACTTTTCGCACGCGACGACCAATAAAATTCATCCAGGAACATTGAGCAAGTTAGCCCTCATGGGGTTTGTACATTCGAGAAATTCTACTTGGAATTTCTAGTAGGTTGTGAGACAACCCTGGCCTGGAACTTACCAAGAACCATAACAAACCTAGCTCCACTCTGTAGTGTAAGTTAACCATGCCAAAAGCACACAAAATATAAATATACATAATTTATACTCACACTCACGCACGCACGCACGCACGCACACAACATAACATACATACATACACACACACACACACACACACACACACACACACACACATATATATATATATATATATATATATATATAGTCAAAGACCAATAGCATGGTCAACCTAACGCACTTCTGTAGCCATGGCCCAGAGAAAAACAAGGAAAAAGAAGGATGGGGCTTAACTATGAAGGGAGCGATACATCTGCCTAGTAAATCAAGAAAAAACACAGGCAAGAAAGAATTACAAAGGCTGTCAGCGGAACATAAGTGTAAACTGGGGCGTACGACGGTTGTCATCAAAATCAGCCACCTTTCCAAAAGAACCAAAATAATGACGTTTCTGCTGAACTTTACAAATATCAGGGCAATCTACAGAATATCACCTAAGTCATATGAAACTGCATTAGGGCTTAATGCAAGGAAATGGCCGAGAAAATAAGAAGTCAACTGCTGACCGACGTAATACCGCGCGCGCGTACACAAAAGTGTACCGGTATTAGGTGTGTTGTTCTCTGTCTGTATGGCATACCTCAGTTTACGAAAACAAAGCAACATTAGATCACTGACAAGCGGAGGGGTCTTAAAAGATTACAGCAACGTTTGCACCTTAAAAACAATTGTTTATTTGTACTCCGTTTGTCATGTGTAGATATCACTATTACTACAAGCTGTGCGGCTTGAGCACATTGTAAGTTTGTAGAGACAAGCCAAAGCAAACTGGATGGGAAGTTCTCTTACGCACGGAGCTGAATTTAGTTCTGCCTCGACAGTTTCAAAATGAAGGCAACCCAGGAAAGAAGGGTATAGGGACTCTTACTTGAACAAGCTGTGATAATGTTGACGCTAAATAGTTTCATGCTCTTGTAATTTAAAGATTGGAAAAAAAAAGGAGTAAAAGCAAGTTAAACATCGACAACTCATTTAAAGGTGAAAATTACAACTTCCAATAAGCTATGATATTCTACAATTAATTTTGTTAAACTACATGTTATTTTCACAGTTAGTTCCTTTGGCCGAGTTAGAAGTGTCTTCAAGTTTGTATATAGAGAACAATTACATAATGAGTTGATAAGATTTTCAGTGACAGGTACCTGTAAATAAATCCACTAGTTTGTTCATTTGGCAAATGAGCGTATAAAAAATAGATTAACGACCGGTCAATTTGAGACCAATCATGATATTCTAAGTACTTTTCCGGAGACCAAATTAAGATATAGCCTGTTGCGTATCAGCCTATATACTGTGTCAAATCATATAAGATCTTATTCTTAGCCAAAATTGTCTTCGTAACACATTGCTTTTAATATGACCTAAATATTTTCCAATATTTGCAATATGGGATCAAAATCTTGTCCCAAATATGAGTGGAGAGTTGGGCCAACACAAATGATGAGTTAAGAAATCACTTTTCTCTACAGTTAATGTAAATATCTATCAACTTAAGCCATCACTTCTGCATGCAAGATAACCTAATTTAGACGCCACTGACCACAGTCGTAGAGAAACCAGTTTACATACTGATACACTAAACAATCAATCGACCAACCTTGATGCGATCTACACCAAAACATTTCAGGTTGAATTTAGTGTAGCTGCATTTCTCCTTAGAACGCAACCCTGTAACGAGTCCTCTTCGAAAGGGAAATCTGAAGAACCAAAGTGAAAAAGGGGAGCACTGAGAGAGAGAGAGAGAGAGAGAGAGAGAGAGAGAGAGAGAGAGAGAGAGAGAGAGAGAGAGAGAGAGGAAAATCTTCAAGTGTCTTATAAGGATACTGGCACTGTTAGGGAGGGGATCTCTAACAGAGAGTCTTGTTAGCCGTGGCAAACCCCGAGTGCAGTTGATGGATGTCATTAGTGGACTAGGTGTTGCAATCCCAAGAGATTCAGTCTTGCGAAGAAAAGGAAAAGATGAAGTAAGGGTGCTCAGTTTTAATTAATAGGGTTACACGCGCGCATCTTTCTATGGGGATAGGCGCAAGTGTAGTACAGTATAGTCGGTCAACCCATAAGAAATACCATACACGTCGTACAATGTATGTGGTCCTCAACAACGTATACCTCGTGTAAGGAGCTCAAACACAATTTGTGAGCACCGACGAGTAATCACCTTCTGAGCTTTTTATACTTCTTAATACTGGGTGAGTGAGAACTTTGAAACCAAAAGTTGTATCTTTCATATGAAGCGATGGGATTCTCCCAAAGATATAACATTTATCCATATTCATTGTTAATAGCGTTAACGCAAACTATTATTATTATTATTATTATTATTATTATTATTATTATTACCGTTCAGTTACTCGATATAAGGTCTTGTTATTAAACAAGTTTCTTTTAGCACAATTATCACAAGTATTTATGGTAATTCACATATTCATGACTACAGACAGCGTTGTAAAACACCAACGCTTCGTTAGCTATAATCTTTACCAATAACCGTTTCTTGTATAAAGCTGTTATTTTCAACATGTTACATATATACACCGTTACTGTTTACAAGGTTATGCAACATAAAAAAAAAAACTTATCAGACATGCTTTCCGTGTTCAATTTGGTAAGTTTAATAGGTAACACAAGTGCAAAGGTATTTCTTACAAGTCATTATTACGTTGCGAATTTATTATCGCGGACAGAATCATTAAACCAAACTTATTACGGTCACTTAAATAATTCCTAAATCCTCTCATAACATCAGAGAGGATATTTGTTTGGCAGAAATATTATTTTCGAAGCTGCACTAAAATTGTTTTAGGGAAAATAAACGAAACTTCGATAGAGGGCATTTCCAATTATACATAGGTGGCATTTTCAATTACATAATATTTTTGGGTAGCATTTTCTATTAAATATAATACCCCGGTACAATTTTCCATTGCATAAATGATATTGTAACCCTTACATGTAAACACCTTCAAACACTATTTTTTTTTAATGCATAAATATAAACTAATATTTCTTTAGGGTTTTCTCGTTTCAGGAGATACGGAAATCATATTCCGCCTAATTTATGAGAAAGCCAGGCAATGCGACAAAAGTTGTAACGTTGTTTGCATAAAATTTAAGCCTGCATTATGAAAATCTTTGTCCTAAAATCTTGTTAGGGCAAATGACTCAAAATCTGAACAGCTTGTTGATGACGGAATGGGGCAAACAGAATGCTGCAGTAGACAAATATGACGAGGCAGTAAGCCAGAGAATAAAAGTAACACTTTGCAAGGAGCTTTGCAATTCAATTAGAAGTAGAAAATTAGTTTTTAAGCATCCAAATGGGCATTTGTATGAATTTTGAGTGGGAAAATATTTATAAAACAAAAAACCTATACCTTTTAGTGACAACTGAGTCTTACGTGTTAGGGCATATCGGACTCTAAATTATTATTATTATTATTATTACTACTCCTACTATTTAATTAATGAAAAAACATACTGGCGGTCAGAGTAACTTCAACTCTTGATAATTCACAAAGTATTTTAATAATTAATCACCGAATAGGATACTTCTGACATTCCAGGAAACATTTTATTAAACTCGAAGAGGGGCTGGGAAGGCAAGGAACTGCAGTCGGACCTTGGAGAAAAAATCTTGATGATGCATTATACTTTTGATAATATTATATCCGTATGAAGATGCAGACCAGGGCCTGGTCTATTAACGCCCGTTTGAAGATTCGAGACTGATCTGGCTTGGAATATGTGCGATAAGTAAAATGAAGAAAGATGATCCATCCAAAGTTCAAAAAATTGGTTAATTTTACGTGAAGAACAAACAAGAAAATGACGACTCCCAACCAGTGAAAAACATTAATCTAGGTAACAACAGTAGCTAAAAGAAGAAATATTCTTCCAAAGAGCACAATCCCATCTACTCCCTTCTTCCTAGCCAAGAGGAGAAAAATCCCTATATTGCCCCTTCCTAAATGCACACAGTAACCCTAAAAATAACGAAAACTAAGAGACCTGAAAACATTCCACAAACCCAACAGTGGAAACGCCTCACTATCATACCCAACAATGGCCGGCAAGAACTGGAAAAAACGGCCAAATTGTTCAGTAACTCAGGACAATAAGGCCATAAGGAAAATAACGCTCTACTCTCCCTAATTACTATTCAGAGGAACCACACTTTAACTATGGGAGAAACAAGTCTGCTCCTAGAAATCCTTGCACAAATGAAACATTTCATAAAAAGGGAGTACTATACGAACAATACTCTTAAAGCATCTTTACTGCATCAACAGTTACATACGAGAACATAATAGGTCTGCACGGCTATACTGACAATACCAAAAGGCCAGCTTGCCATGGTTTTTTATCTAAAGCCGAGCAACACGACTCTTTTTTTTTCCGTTGAAAACAGTCTCCCTTAAGAATCGCCAGCGAAAATATTCGTAACTGATATATCCGAAGAAGCACCCAAAACTTATTTCCCTAATCAAGTCACACAGGCACAAAAAATAAAAGTCTGTCGAGGCCATAAGCAAGACACCGGATCTATAAAAGACCGAGTTTCCTTGGCACTAAATAAAACACAAAAGAGCAATAAAAGTTTGTATCCGGTGTAAAATGTCTTCCAAAAGGCAGCCAAGACATCTTTGCTTAAAGCATCCCATAAAATCCCCCGAATCTCTATAAATTCCCTTCCCCAAAACTCCTCCACCTCATCGACGGAGACGGTATGGCCTCGAAAATGAACTAAGACCCTCAATAAACTTTCTTTTCAGGCTTTACTCCGTCATGAAGAAGCCCAGAAAATATATGGAAGTTTTCAGGAAAAAGATCGAAAGCAATTACTCAAATTTATTACTAATAAAAGCCAGCAGAATATCGAAATGTATTCTCTACTGGTATGTACAATTATGCTAGTAATCGTACTGAGAAATGCCATCAATCTGTAAATATTCCCTCTATCATTTGGTGAATCTTTATTTTCAGTTTATTTATTGATGCATTCTTCTATGAACAGCTAATAAAGTATAGTAACCCTCATATTCCATGGGTCAATGTAACCATATTCATTAATTGTTTCAAATGTTGGTTTTTAACTCAAGGGCGTATAAACGGCACCTAATGGTGAAGAAGAATTTGACAATGCCCGCGTAAATAAAACCGTTCAAGGAAAATACCCAGATTTGTGAATTTAAAATCAAATAAATTACCAAAAATGATACAAAGGGGAACTTCTTGCACAGTATATGGGTCACAGAAGTACAGACAGGTGAGAAATGTGGAGCTACATCAAACTATTTTTTTTATAGTGTAAAGGTTAGCATAGTTTGAAGAGTAAATTGGTGTTTGTGAAGGATGGTCAAGTGGAATGAACGCGGGACAGTAAGTATGGTAAAAAGAATTTGTAATCTGCATTGTAGGATTGTAGGAGAAAGAAGAAGTGGAATGCCATCAAAAGCTTAGATTTATACAGTCAAGGTATTGGAGAGGAAAGGTTTAATTCAAGAAGGCAAAAATGACAAGTGCATTGTACGTGGTGATTTGACGCACTGCTGATGAACCTTCTATTTAGGTGTATGACGTGCCTAATATTATGGAAGTTTTATGAACATAGGGCTCATCCAAGAATGTGGAAGTGACTGGAGTGATTTATTTTTTTCTTACTCTGGAGCCCCCTCATAGGCTGTTTGACAATATGTTCAAGAGACAAACATACATACATACACACACATATATGCACATATATACATTACACACATAATATTATTATTATTTATATATATATATATATATATATATATATATATATATATATATCATGCATTACATGTATAGTATAATAAGACAATATACAGTATTATTCAGAAGATTAACCCTATTCATATGGAACAAGCCCACTTTCTTCCATGCAATACATTTTAAAAATCCACTAACGTTCATTTCAATTTCCTAAAGGCTCATGTACAAATGGAGATTTTAGCACACGTGCAACAAGGCTCAAACCTCAAGAGTTAGACCATTTACATGGGATATCAGAAGCGAAGAACATTCCCATTACTACTCATAACCTACAGCGAAGATATGAAATTACAAAAGAAGAAGAAGAAGAAGAAGAAGAAGAAGAAGAAGCCATCTTAAATGTTCCCCGCTGAAAATAGAAAGAAACGCTTCACTAATGTGGCAATTTCATAATGCACCTTTCATATGTCATCAATTCTAATTAACTTACTACAGTATTTTCAAGAGGGCGTTGCACTAATGATAAGAGGAGCGAAAACTCGGCTACACCCCTGAAGCAAACAAACATGGAAATGGACGTCATAATGACGCAATGAATAATGCATGGTCAGTGTCCCGCGTTACCTATTAGTAGATAACCAGCGATAACACAACGACCAAGACGTCACGTAACACTGCTGACGGGGCTGGAGGAGGGAAGGAGGTAGGTGGACATAGATTACTATACCACTTCAGTCGAAACGAGACTAGAACTTTGATCGATATCACAATTGCAAGTTCCCTCTGGCGAAGACTTGTGCTATCTTTAGATCTCTCTCTCTCTCTCTTTCTTTCTTTCTTTCTTTCTTTCTTTTCTGCCTACTTACAAAATCAATAACGGTGAGACATGCTTGCAACAGAAGCCTTCAAAATCCATAAGATGACAGAGTAAGGAATACGACAATATAACCCAAAAGTGACACATACTAAATATGTCTACAAGCAAGTATACGTGAATTTTTTGGAAGTTGCAGATAAGTGGAAACGTTATGCTCATAATATCAGTAAGAAATCTGCAAATAGTATTCAAATTAAACTTCATAAAATATCGCTTTATTATGAACACAGCAGCTTCCCAAGGTGAATTTATTTGGATATCTTGCTGCATAACATGAAAAAATGACTATGTAAAAGTTTATGTTTCACAGTATTAAAATTCCTCCTTGCAAGATATGCAGTATTTCTTAAGAGAAAATAAAAATTACTGAATGCTTCTGTAGATTAATAATTTAGTTACAGGCATCAAAGGGAGTATGCTGACGATTAACAGAATGATCATTTTGTCAA
>NC_089795.1:37992767-38002767 GCF_040412425.1 Macrobrachium rosenbergii
TTAAGACCATCATCGTGATTTCTACATGAGACATACCACTTACATTTAATGGTTTTTCCAATCATGATAAACAATAAGCCATCCAGAAAACTAGATGAACAAAAATCAAACCGAAAGTATAACAATAAATTAATAAATGTCATTCGACGAAACTCGCAGCAAGATACCGAAAACAACATCTTGAATGTTCTTGATTTGAGTTTTGCAAGGCCAGGGACCGCCTGTCCTTCCTTCACTGCCTTTCGCATGAAAACAATCGGTAAATTTACGACATATAGGGTACAATTTCACGAGTTATGGCCCAATTTGCGCGCAGCTCTCGGATCGATCCGCCATGACGGACGTACTAGAAGGATTTCTCTTCCACGGCAGATTGGTAACACTGGATAATACTTATTTAAATACTAAATATAGCTGGTAATTAAATATATTACCATCCAAATGCTTGCCACTGTGCTTTCATGCACACTGGATACAATTACATGACTATGACTCTTCCAAGTTGTCTTACTTCATAAACATTAAAAGGAACAAAATCATGACACTATTCAATTTTGAGAGTCCCTTTATATGCACCTTGCTCGAGTCGAATTGCCTTTGTTCTGTTCGACTCACAACGAAACTAATTTTCTTGTGCACAGACAATAGTATCCGTCGCATACATAAAACATACTAGAAAAAAACACTTCAATGTCTAAAAAAAAGATCACAAAAGAAGCAACTTCAGGGCATACCAACGGAAGGCAACCAACAGCATTCACGAAATGAAATAACGAGTCATTCAAAAGGAAAGTATAGAAACTTCGTACGACGAAAAGGCAGCCAGACTGATGCAAGCTCTTGTCATGAAAACATTCCAGTCCCAAAGATTTCTAACGATATAAAACGCGATGATAAATCAGAGTATGTACAATTGGGGAGGGGGTTATATACTTAACTTCATTTCTTTCATTCTCAGACTCTTAGTCACCCTATGAGGAATCAGTTTCATTCAAACTGTAAACCATTCCCAGTTTTACATTTACTGCTCTAAGTGAAATGAAACATACTTATGGAAATTACGAAGCACCATATTAAAAAATAAATACCAGAGAACGCCCTTTCATCTTTATTCCTGGAGTCATTATTGCTCAACACCAAAGTTTCGTGGAAAAAAACAACAAAAAATAATTCTTTAAAATTACCGATGCTTAAAACCTTCCAACCCGAAAATCCTTCCTAAAAGACGCACTATGCCCATCTGAAATAATGCCACAACTAATCTAAAGCAATAAAGAGTAAAATGGAAGCAGCATAATTATTCAATTATTTTAACCGCGTAGCTATTTCAACAATTAATGGAGCGAGAGTAGCTTCACAACTCAAAGATAAACTGGAACATCTAAAAAAAATTAAATGGATATTGCACCCGAAAGATCATATCATGTACTGCACTGTCTAAAACAATGTAAATTATAGATGACTAAAATTATTACATCTGCAGAATGAGACCACATCAACACAGCTGGGATAAAATCCAGCACTGCTTTGATAACTAAACATGAAGTATGAAAGAGAAAATTATTTCAGTCGAAGAACAGGAAGTTCATTTATTATTATTATTATTATTATTATTATTATTATTATTATTATTTATATTATTATTATTATTCAGAATATGAACTCTATTCTTAAGGAACAAGCCCACTGGCGTGAAATTCAAGCTTCCAAAACATATGGCGTTCATTAGAAAGAAAGAAACAGAATGAATCCGTAAATTCTTTACTTTGGAATATGAGTTTTTCGAAGTATAGCAAAACATAATTCATATCTAGAATGCAAACTATAAAGTAAACAAATTGTAACGTGAAGGAGCTCCCGAGACGATGAGCGACTGACAACTAAAACTACCGAACGGATCACACTAAAAGGGTTCTATAGGTAATCAACAGATTTCACTACGCCGTACTCAAGTTATTCGTCACCAAAGAAAATGTTATTATCATAACATAAGCACAACTGGTATTCAACAAGTTTATGAAAAGAGGACGCACTACAGGGGATATAAAAATTATCTAATACTGTACAAAACTATTTCTGTCATGAAAAAATGGAATCGTTGCTTGAATTAACTATGGAAAATTCAACATATATTGATTTACTCAGTTGTACAAAAATTCAAGATGACAATTTTAACAAGCCTTCCAGTAAGTCACTTTCGTAAATATACACGATGGCCTGACGGTGGCAAATTCCTACTTAACCTGCAAGTATGAATTTGACCCAGAATCCACAACATAAAACAATATATGAAAAAAATAATTACACTTAAAAAAAAAATTAAACCTTAGTGGAAGGACAGAAAAACATGCAGATATCTAATAGGTAAATTATTTTCACCGGCGTCTTAAAATTGGCAATATCTGCTGAATCGCGACTGTAGACGTCCCAACTGACTGCTACTTTAACAGATGCAGATAAAAAATACTTTGCCTCCAGAAATCTAAGCAATACTACTTGATATGTGACTTTATAATAAAGCGGACCACTGCATTACGCCACACTCCTTAGTGTGTAGTTTAGGCTGTCCAAGACATCAGTTATCCGTTTTTACCATTACGCTGACCCTAACTGGGCACTTCTTAAAATGTCAAGTTACCGTTTCAGCTAATTTAAACAAACTCACAACATTTGCACATGTCAACGACTACTAGGAATCACAATTCAAAATCAAACATATAACTACGAGTCTACGACCATATCCAGTTCAATATGTATTATACGAATGTGTTGTCAACCAGAACTTGACGAAAAAAGGGAACACCAATGTACATAACATAGAGTCGTTTCTCTTACCAGAGGGTTACTTCAGGGGAAAAAATAATGCCGCATTCACACTTTATTTGTCGAATTATGGATGACCTTCCTATGCATAAACTTCAACATTAGCCGACTAATATACTAAACTGGATGTTCGTCAGCAACTCACTGAACCTCACTATACGAGTACACACACAAACCCATTCACCCGTATCCCGCAGGCACGCCCTCCCTTCATTTATAATGTGCCCCTTCAACACCATTCATTCAGTGATTTCTCGGTCTTTTTCTCCTCTTTCCTCTCAACTGTTCCGAATTACACACTCCTCTCTCCAACCAGCTCAAAACGTTATTTCACCAGCGCTGACTTTTCTTCGGCCTCTGTGTATCTCCATATTTCCAACAATATTCGTCTCAACAGCTTCAAATATTCTTCTTTTATTCGCTGTCAATATCAACAGTTCACTCACATAAAGGAGAGTGAGCTGGACGATCCTTTCATACATTTTAAATCTCGCTGCAAATGACACTCCAACTATCTTCTGTATAAGTATGCACACATATATAAATAAGAATAATCACCAAGATTTCTTGGTTACTTACACAATCACCAAGATTTAATGGTTACTTACACAATCAGCAAGCTTTAATGGTTACTTACACAATCTCCAAGATTTAAAGGTTACTTAAAACAAAATGCTGCCCGTAAGAACATACGCGTAAATTGGCACTATGTATAGAAAAGGGCCGATCTAGGAAATACCATATTAAATTTGTAAAAGACTGTAAGTTCAAACGTCAAGCAACCAAAAATAACATTTCGAGACTATAACGATGAAGCAAAACTTTTCAAAAAAAAAGAAAAAAAAGAAAGAAAAAAAAGAAAGATGCCCCACGGTGGATAAGCAACAAATAAAAATGGAGCGAAAGGGAGACATAACCGTGGAAATAAGTCTCGATTCCCAAAGACGTGCAAAAGACAAGGGATATCGACGACGCGTTCATGAATAAAACAACAGTCAACAGGGACAAACCGTCCCTGCACAAGGCAGATAAATCACCCAGAATGGGAGTGAAGACTGAAAAATGAGCAACCAACAACTCCCTGCCACCGGGAATTGGGAGAAGGATATCGAACAGGAGGCAGGAGGGGGGAGAACGACGACTTACTGTACTTAATTGCACGTATTGATAAAAAATAACGATTGTCATTATCGCCACTAGAAACACATGTGAGGATTACAGTATGTTGCTGTTCCTGTCCCCCCGTAACGGCTACTACTAGGATGGAAATCAATAAACCATTAATAACTAAAATAAAATACATAAATTAAAAAAGAGCAGTAATATTGCTATTAACTCTATGGTTAGAGCGATCGCTTATTTATGTTATGGAAAAATGGCTTTAAGTAATTTTACAGTTAATCATGAAAACATGCAGAGTATTAAAAAATGTCCTTTATCATAAATCTAAAAGCACTTTTACGGCTTGTCACACAACATAAACAAACACAAGTTACCTTAGCAAAATTCTATATGAGGCCTTAAATGTTGAAAATAAAAGTACTTTCGCTAAACTGAACCAAATAAAACAAAAGGGAAGCCAAGCACTAAGAAAAACAGTACACATCAAAAGCTGATTAGATTCAAACCCCCTGGAATGTAAAATGAATAATGTAAAAATTTCAAAAAGGTTTTAACAGGTTTTCTTGTTTTAATCCGAGCGCATAACAAATTCCATGAACTGACGGGAATCTCACCCTCTGGGTGAAGCTAGGTATAAAGAAAGGCTTTCGACTATATACATTCAAAGAGAAAGCAGTAGAAAATAGAATGGCAACACAGATAAGCAAGAACTCTTGACTCAGAGAGAGAGAGAGACAGAGAGAGAGAGAGGAAATTTTGGGAAATGATAAATAAATAACGGTTCAAAACAGAGAGAGAGAGAGAGAGAGAGAGAGAGAGAGAGAGAGAGAGAGAGAGAGAGGAAATTTTGGGAAATGATAAATAAATAACGGTTCAAAACAGAGAGAGAGAGCGAGAGAGAGAGAATGTATATAAAATGAAAATAAATACTACAATTTGAAAGTTCTGTCCTTTAAAGAAAAAAAAATACACACAGCACAAACCACCCACCAGACAAAACACACTCATGGTTATTAATTGACCTTTCGCAAGCATCCGCAAAACGAACGCCGATGCTTAACCAAAGCGCGAGCATATGCATCACAAAGTCAACTTGGAACAGAACGACTTTCCATCGCTTCCCCATGTAAATTAATTCGCATAAGCCAATGGAAACTGCCAATGGGTCAAAGAGTATATACACCATGACTGATAAATTAGCCAATACTCGGTATATTGATGTTTCGAGAACCAAACCAACCTTCCCGGCTTGAGCTCGACAAAAGGAACGCAAATTACGGAGGCAATGTGGCCACTTCAGTTGCACGACTGCTTCTAAATATGCTAGCTTACTAGTGCATCACGGTGCGGATTCATTAACGGTAAAACAAACTCATGCATCAAGGGCAAAAGTAAAGCTATTTTACTTCAGCACGGGAGATAATACACAAGAATATTTACAATAGTAATCCCCTCATATAATCACAAAACTGCAACAACTAAAAAACCCAATGTATATCTTATTTAAAAAACTAGCAGACATAGTTTTCAAAATGCCAGTATTATAAGACAGGACATGTTATAGTCTACGGATAGTAAACTCCGCGTTAAGAGTTGCCTATCCAAGTCACCTTCACAATTCAGACTTCATAGGTAGGATAATGACAAGAGACACTTGCACCTCCAGGTTATGTTTACCTGTGGCAGTAGCGATGGAAGGTGCACAAGCCAAAAATTATATGGTTGCACATAGCAGCTTTTTTTTTTTTTAAGTAGGACTGACCAAGGATCTCGACGAAAAATCTACCATAAATAACAGAGATAGCTAGACACCCATGGAACTCAACGCTCATTTATACCACCTGGCTGTACTTGCAAGACTTAGGCCAAGAGTTTTCTACGTAATCCCATGCAAAACTGGACTGTCATTATCGCTCCAGCTTGCCCTCTAGGGCCACGGCTTAAATAACCACAATTCTGTAGAATATGAAGATAACTGTGTATTAATTTTTACAAAATGTGAACCCAGTTATCCTCGAGAGGTAGATTTGGAACTTTCATACATCTATTTAAACGCCAGAGTCATAATCAGAATTAAATCTGCATTATATAAAACAAGCTTTCACGCAGTTATATCATTTCTAGCTAGTAGGTCTGGAGATTTGCATTTCTGAATGACCCAACTCTCTTTTCATTGTTTTCTAATTATCTATCCTTACAAGAGGCCGCAGCCTGGCTGAAATTGAAAAACAGGTTCTGCAGAAGAGGAAATTTTTAAAAAGTTTATCACAGCAACACATACACACAGATGTGGGACAAACTATGATAAAAATATATTGACTAAATTAATATACTATATGTATGTGTGTGTGTGTGTGTGTGTGTGTGTGTGAGAGATATATATATATATATATATATATATATATATATATATATATATACATATATATAATATATATATATATATATATATATATATATATATATAATATATATATTTTAACATTAACATCACTGTAAGTCTTGTACATAAACAAATACACTCGCACACAAAGTCGTTATTACGTATCGATTTTCATTTTATTATAAACAATACGAAAGAAAGTCAATAAATACATTCGATCGCAAACAATAACAACGTAAGTCTTGTACGGAAACACACTAGCACACAAAGTCGCTATCACATACCCCTTATTATTTCATTAAAAACAATACGAAAGAGATTCAGTAAATACATTCGATCGCAAACAATAACAACGTAATCACATGCCCGTTAACAGCTTTCAACATGCACTCACATAAACCGATTTATTAGTAAAGTGATAACTGAGAGCTGGGACAACAGTGCGCAAGTTATTACTAACGTGAAATCTATAAAATGATTCTTACCATTCACTCTAGTAATGACAATGTCGGCATTGGTTCAGGAAGAACAATTCTACCACAGCAGAATCACATACTAATGAGAATGTCGACATAGGTTCAGGAAGAACAATTTCTACTGTCAAAGAATCACATAAATTTTGCTTTCCTTCCTTTACATTATATATATATATATATATATATATATATATATATATATATATAGTATATATTAGTTATATATATATAGCTATATTTATTATATATATATATATATATATATATATATATATATATATATATATATATATATATATATATATATATATATTAGTTAGAAAGAGAGCATATATATATATATATATATATATATATATATATATATATATATATATATATATATATATATATATATATATATATATATTATATATATATATATATATATATATATATATATATATATATATATATATATAGTTATATATATATATATATATATATATATATATATATATATATATATAGTTATATATATATATATATATATATATATATATATATATATATATATATATACATATATATATATATATATATATATACACACACACACACACACACACACACATACACACACACACATATATATAAATATATATATATATATATATATATATATATATATATATATATATATATATATATAAATTTGATCAATGTCGTGGATCGGAACCCAGGTCTCTCAGGTGGAAAGCAAGGTGCGTTATCCACTGGCCAGCACAAGTCTAAAGAAGTTGTGTTCACACGTGATTGTGTGTGTTGATGATTTCTTATATATATATATATATATATATATATATATATATATATATATATATATATATATATATATATTCACAATTGTCTTTTAAAACTATTTCAATTATACCTGCATAATAAACAGTACATGCCCTCATGAGGAAGAAGTTCCATCAGAATCCATAAAATCCCATCCCAGAGAGAGAGAGAGAGAGAGAGAGAGAGAGAGAGAGAGAGAGAGAGAGAGAGAGAGAGAGAGAGAGAGCGATGAGAGAGAGAGAGAATTTTCCTTTAATAACCAAAAGACACAAAATATATAAAATGTAACAGTTGCAAAAACGCAGAGGAGAGTTAAGGTAGAATATATTCAGTTCGATAAGAGGAAAAGAGAAGCCTGAAGAGAATTCACATCAGTCCTCTACTAGCATAGAAATATAAGGTTATTTAGACGGTCAATTAGTGATAAAAAAAAAACTACCGGGATTCGACTTTAAACAATTAGTAAAACCGTATGATAATAAATCACAATGCTTCATTAGTTTGAAAATTCTTGAAACAAAATTTTAATATTTAAACTGAAATTCTTTCATTTCACAATTTTCTGTTAACTGAAAAAAATGTTCACTGGAACATTTTTTCTTAACTGGACAGTCTGAACCAGAATACCTCACGAAACATACATTCAATTAACATAGTGTACTTATACTTCCTTAATTATATAACAAGTTATATAATGATGGAAATAATAATATAACGTGTACATAAAAACTGGTGATAACGTTAATTTTATGAACACAACAATTAGTGCAAATATTCTAACGGCAAGTAAATAAGCAAAAGTAAGATACTCCTTCACTTAATGGAAAAAGCTGGTAATTGCAGTTGGCATGGAGCAACAGAAATTTTCTTCACGCGATGGTCTTCCAATTTCATCGACAACAATTAAAAACAACAAAAGACGGCCACAGCAAATAAATAAAGGATTGTGTGATCTCGAGACATTTTTTTTTTTTTTTTTTTTTTTTGCTTTTACCTATTTACTTCCAAGTGTTTTTATCTCTGTCATCAGAATGGCATTATAGCCGGTAATAATGTCAAAAAAGACACAGTAACAGCAGAGGACTAATTAGAGAAGCTAAGAAATTGTCAGATATTACGTACAATAATATGACACGATGAGAAATTAAAAATTTTTAATACTACTGTCCTTCTATTTCCATTAATGAGAGTGTACTTACAATACTTATCTCAAGTTTTCCATCTTAAGGCCTCAATAAATCTCAGTAACACAGAAAAAGGCTAAGCTTACGGTGAAGCATGACAATGGCGAATGAGCTCGACACAGTCGCGGTCACTCGGAGTGAAAATTAGTCCGACACAACATGACTGACCCCTACCACTATGCCGTGTTTCGGTCTTGTAGTGGTACCCTTTAACTTGTGTTACCCCCGTGAATGATCATACTTTGTGTAGATTCGGTCGTATTAACTCGCATCTATTCTTCTGGAATTCGGGTATTTGCATTGCTCCAGTCGGTTTTTGTGACAAGTCGCTGCTTGGTCGAGAGTGACATTTGGCTTTGGTTTAATCACGTCATTTCTGCTACTGCCGAGTCATCCAGGATAATCAAAACAAACTCTAATTGACAACCAACGAATATCATCAAACGGTCGTGAAACCTTCGCGGCACAGCCAGGCCGACCTAGGTATATGCTGAAATGCTGCACAATAACCAGAAGATGAAGAGTAGCTCCAGGAGTAAGTATCAGACCACACTGGCCATAGTCAGTGTGACACCAACTTCAGACAGAGTATTCTTCGGTAAAACTGATCTCCTTTGAGGATTCAGATCAATGCAAGAAAAGTATCACAAAGAACAAAGCATTTTGGGAATTCTTTTCTTCTTCATAAACGAAGAAAACTACAGTTCGTTGAAACTGAATCAGATTTTAACAATGTATCCACGAAAAAACAATAATTTTTATATTCCTTTTAAACGACAGTGTATACCTTACTCGGGTAACGCGTAGGTTTGCAATGCCAATAAGAATATAATCTATTTGCAGGTGATACCCAAGGCTTAAAAATAGAACTCCCCAGAAATTAAGGTCACAATAGAAGGACTTCCAAATATGGCTTGAACACACAAGAGAAACGAGGCTCGACCGATTTCAACTTCTCATCTCTCATCGAAATGCCTCTCTTCCATGCTGTAAGTCCCTGAGGCTTCATGGGGTCTTGATGCGACAACTGCCCAGCGGAATGGTACAGGGAAGGCCATAAACAAAGTATTTCTCAAGTTCATAAACTTGGCACAAATCTGTACTCAAAGCGGACGAATGAACTACTTCGGGTAAACTCACAAAATCAAGACTAACTGAGAGAGAGAGAGAGAGAGAGAGAGAGAGAGAGA
>NC_089795.1:38012767-38022767 GCF_040412425.1 Macrobrachium rosenbergii
AGAGAGTTGGAATTTCATCAAGGCTATGCATACTGTAATTTTACATAATTCTGTACGCATATATCCATCTTTGAGAGAGAGAGAGAGAGAGAGAGAGAGAGAGAGAGAGAGAGAGAGAGAGAGTTGAATTTGTCATGGCCATGCATACTGTAATTTTACATAATTGTGTACGCATATTTCCAACTTTCCTTGAGAGAGAGAGAGAGAGAGAGAGAGAGAGAGAGTCGTGAATGGCCACTGATACTGTGCTTTTACACAGTTTTGGAATAGTAATTTGACAAATGATTCGCTTGAGAATTCAACCAGTGTCTTGACTCTGAAAGTGGACGGTATAAACTATAACACTTTTACAATGAAAAGGTCGTGAAAGGTTATAATAGCCGAACAGATACCTAGGACATTCAAACCTCCGAGAAAACTAAAAGAAATATTTAAATACGTTTTCAAACTTACTGTTGTCTTTTTTTTTAATACGTACGAGAGTTCCTTCTTCAACTAGTTAATTCTACTTACAATCCATAATTTACCACCTTCCTGGAAGTGTCCAAACGTCTCAATGATTTTCCCAACTTACCTGCAAAGAGAAAAAGAACAATTAAAATCATTTATGCTAAAAATTCATTTTGTTCATAACGATTCACCCACACAAACACACAAGCACGCACACACAAATACATATGTGTGTGTATGTGCATGTATATATATATATATATATATATATATATGTATATACAGTATATGTGTAATTCGTTTGTTCTTAAATTTAAAAAAATTCTCCAAAAATTGCAATTTCTCATGAATGCCTTGCCTTGTGTTCACAGCTATATATTTCCATGCTATTGCCGAAGTATCTCATTCTCATTCATAGGATAATAATGTCGGAATAGGCATATGAAAATGCCTTGAACTCATCCCCGTAATTCCTTTGGAAACGGAGCTACACCATTTTTCACTAGTTTTATTAATTCTCATCTCGACAAAATTATAATGGAAGAGATATAGGACGCTGAATGTGATTGGAGCTGCAACCTAATATATCGTATTAATAAAGGATAAAGTGTTGATATTTCAGACTGCAACCCGGGTTAATGTCACCATCTAAGTTCTGAAATACCCTTGTAATATCAACAACACAAAGGTTAAAGTACCGAAAATTTTATTGATAATAGCAGAGGTTATACGACCAAAATCAAGCACGCAACACTGCTATCAGGTTGACAGTGGAATCATTAGCTTAGGCTAAACGGAATGAAATGTTTCTTTTCCAAGCATATAGTCGTACAAGCAACATTGCAAGTTCATATGGGTTCCGCCTGGACACTTTCTTCTTAATTTTATGAGAATACTGAAATGGGAATCGATTATGGTTTTATGAGTTACTTTAAAAGAATCTAAATGTGACACAGTGACCAGTGAAAAATGGAAACAATGGGAGGTTTAATATAAACTTAGTTTGAGATGAAGGTCCACAATCTCGTTTTTCATCCAAATTCTGGAACTTTAAATTTAAAAAGTTTCAATGGATTAGGAAGAAAACACTGGAAACTTTCACCAGCCATAATACACTGATATAATAGAATGGATTACAATAGAAAGAGCTTCTACAAGCGTCCTTGACCCCGGAACTTTTTCCTTTAGAGAAAATATCAACGATTCTGTCGTCCTTGGTCAGACTGCCCTTTTTGGGGATGTTACATTTTCGACAAATGCTACGGCCACTCCATCTATCATCTTTCTTTTTCATTTAAGTCGAAAACTAATAATCTAAATAACTTATACGCTTTTGCACATGCGCACATGCACAGACGCACTGCTTGTTCGACGTCTGCTGTTCCTCATATCTGCTGACAACAGGGTTGTATCTCTTAAGCAGTCGGATGACGAGACAGAATGCCTACGGCACTCTCCAACCGGGCGAGATTGTAGGGCTAGCGACTTTATCTCTAAGTAAATAGTGTTAAAAATAAAAGATATATGATATACATGTGTAAACACATATAATATATATATGTACACACACACACACACACACACACACACACACACACACACACACATATATATATATATATATATATATATATATATATATATATATATATATATATATATATATATATATATATATATATATATATATATATATATATATATATATATATATATATATATATATATATATATACCACGCTAATGCATGAATTTGTACGATAATAAAAGATAACACATCCATTTTTCCGATACAAAAACGATATTACATTGCTATTATTACTGCCCAATATTCATATTTTAGGACGTCGAGAAGGAATGACGCGTACAAAGAGATTCTCATTAGAGGCTCGCCCACGAACGCCAAGCGCACCCGGCAAATCTTGCACAAGAACCAATCTTTCCTTCCGTCCCTTGCTCCAACAAAATGCGCGACTGAAACCTCCTCCTCCTCCTCCATCAACGGCGCCTCTATGAAAATACCAAGGAGGAGGACCTTCGCATTCTACGGGGGGAGGTAATATCCGCGCCGGGAGCTCCATCACTGCTATCGTATTAAAGACTCCTCCTCGAAAGTTTGACAATAAAACTTCTCTCACACCAACATCCAAACTATGGAGCCCTATCATAACTTTATCAATAATCCCGTCGATGAATGTCGACTCGCATCCATTTCCAGTTGATCTCACCAAATCTCTTCGTGGAAAGAAGAGGAGGAATGGAAGGGAGCCACAAAGTGTCCGTTCAAACTGCACACTCAGGTCTCCTTTTTTATTTTTTTTGACAACTGCAGAAGTAGTTTGGGTGTTTTTTTTTTTTATTCTGTAGTTTACTTGTTTGAAATATAACTCTAATTGGCTATAGGAAAAACTCAGAAAAATATATAATAAATGAAATAGCAGGCTATATAACCACATATGAAATCGGTTGCTTGCATGTACAGTTATATATGGAAGTGTATTATATATATATATATATATATATATATATATATATATATATATATATATATATATATATATATATATATATATATATATATATATATATATACATATATATATATATATATATATATATATATATATATATATATATATATATATATATATATATATATATATATATATATATATTTGCCTGTGTACTTATGCAGGCGTGCATATACTCCAGTAAAATCTAATGCCCAATTAGGCAACTCAAAATACCAGCACCGTAATAAATAACACACTTTCCAACACTTACTCCTCCTATAAAGCAGTGCGTTAATGAGATCATTAAAAAGTATTACGGTCTTGTCTACTGCAATGAAAACACAATCTCAAGAAACATGAAAAGCAAGCCTTAATAAATGAAGTGTACGTAAATCGGTCGAATAAAAAAATGAGAAAAAGTAAAGCACAAAAATGCTATACTTGGCACCATAATATATAGAAATGAAAAAGAAAAAAAAAAATACAAATTTTGCTGAGGGGAAGGGAAGGCAGTCACTTTTTATTTCATGGCCGCGATCTTGGAATAAAATCATGTATTTTACACATCGTAGAAGAGACCGAATGATGGTTGAAATAAATTAGCTGCTCCTTTTATGAGGCCCTTTCCTCTTATCAAACGGCTGGAGTGGCTGGAGGGGGAGATAACTAAGGAAATAACCATCCTGACGCAGTCGCGGCAGAGTCCAGGACTCTGATTCTTTAAGACGCCGTTCCTCCACAGCTGAAGTTTCCCCCCTTCTCTCTCTCTCTCTCTCTCTCTCTCTCTCCTAGCAAAGGAGGCGATGAGGAAAGAAGAAATTTTTTATAGTTCCGAAACTGTTCCTAAAATTCCCCACAAGGATCAACCTTTAAAAAAAATAATGGCGGTCATAAGACTATATACAACCAAATCAATCATTTTTAACCATGGCCATTTAAAATTCAATTTATGAGAACTGTTCCCGATCGAAAATAAGCAAATAGTATAAAACTGGCGTTATTTACCATCATCTTAGGAAAAAATTCCAGTGGTTCAGTGAGCTGTGTATTTCCACTGGTTTTAGGTGCATGTCATTAAAAAAAAGAGATAAATATTGCAGTTTGTTAGGCAAAGTCCACAATGAAATATGTTACAGAATATAGTATATTAAAATATATATATGTACGGAGCTTTCGTCTATCTGCTGCGGACTTGATCACTAAAATGGAGTATAATATACAACTCAACAAACAAAATAAAGCAGGAAACCATTACAGAAAGTGAAACTATTTCGTCAGATTGTTGGGCCCTTGTCAGTTCTAAAATTCTTCGAGACCTTCTTGGCGTAAGAAACCTGGAGTCTTCCGCTAAAGAGACAACAAGGTGATTTTGTTCTAAATTATGACTTTGATTAAGGGAAGAATGCAACTGACTAGCTATATTTGTAAAATTACGAATACCACCACATTTACAAATTTCTTCATTTATAATATTATTTTCAAAAATGCCCAAGTTTCCATCAAAGGTATTATTTAACTAAATGAGGGCGCCTTCAACACATCTTCTTGTGGATCTGTCCAAGCATTTATACATAACTTGACCATTTTTAAAATTTATTCTATGATCCCTTTCCCTGGCGTGTCTAGCTGTAGAGCTATAAGTTTTCTCCAATTTACATGCTGAAATATGTTCATTTTTTCGTTTACCAAACAAACGACCACTTTCACCGATATAGCAAGAATCACAAATCCAAGCAACCAATAGCATAAACACCAATGTCTTCGGACAATTTCACAACCCTGTAAAATTATCCGAAGATATTGGCGTTTATGCTATTGGTTGCTTGGATTGTGATTCTTGCTATATCGGTGAAAGTGGTCGTTTGTTTGTTAAACGCAAAAATGAACATATTTCAGCATGTAAATTGGGGAAAACTTATAGCTCTACAGCTAGACACACCAGGGAAAGGGATCATAGAATAAATTTTAAAAATGGTCAAGTTATATATAAATGCTTGGACAGGTCCACAAGAAGATGCGTTGAAGGCGCCCTCATTTCGTTAATTAATACCTTTGATGGAATCTTGGGGATTTTTGGAAATAATATTATAAGTGAAGAAATTTGTAAATGTGGTGGTATTCGTAATTTTACAAATATATCTAGTCAGTTGCATTCTTCCCTTAATCAAAGTCATAATTTAGAACAAAATCACCTTGTTATCAATTTAGTGGAAGACTCCAGGTTTCTTACGCCAAGAATGTCTCGGAGAATTTTAGAATTGACAAGGGCCCAACAACCTGATTAAATAGTTTCACTTTCTGTAATGGTTTCCTGCTTTATTTTGTTTGTTAAGTTGTATATTATACTTCATTTTAGTGATCAATTCCACAGCAGATGGACGAAAGCTATAAGCTCTGTACATACCGTATATATTTTTAATATATGTTCTGTAACAGCTAACATTTACTTTTAAATGCTCTGTTAAATACTCTTAATTAATATATATATATATATATATATATATATATATATATATATATATATATATATATATATATATATATATATATATATATATATATAAATTAATTAATACGTCCCTACTTTGACATACTGGCATCAGTCATTTTACCACATTCTGAGAAAATGGGCTTCAAAGATTTCTATATTATTCAGAGCTTCTAATTAGCTCATCTTTTGAGGACATTTGGTCCGAAAATGTGACAACACAGACAGCTGAATTTTTGATAGGTTGTAGAGTGTCAAAAAACTGAGTCATTTTGGCTGGAATACTGAAAAACAAAAATTGGTCACGGCAGTTTGTCAAAATAGGGATGAATATATATATATATATATATATATATATATATATATATATATATATATATATATATATATATATATATATATATATATGTATATGTATATGTATATGTATATATATATATATATATATATATATATATATATATATATATATATATATATATATATATATATATATGTATATGTATATGTATATGTATATATATATATATATATATATATATATATATATATATATATATATATATATATATATATATTATATATATATATATATATATATATATATATATATATAAAATAAAACTAAAAGAATCGCAAAGGCTGACCACAGACCTCTAAATGTATGGCAACAGAACCCTCTGATTCGAAGCTGGAGAAAACCCTGCACTGAATTTGTTTTTAGGATAGGTTGCTTATGTAATTATTTCACTCAAATGTGCAGGTAAAAAAAAAATTAAATAGACTTCACATTTTGCTAAACAGCGAACAGTCTAAAGAATTTAAAATCAGTACTCGACTATTTATGGGAAAAACAAAAGACCACGTAATTACCAGTACTGATTCAAACGTATTCAAATTCGGTATAACTGATAACGAAATAAAGAGTTAAATGTAAGATTCTGATCGGTCTCTATCATTATCTTTAACCAACAGATAACATTTCTGAATCGGTTCTCCTTTAGTTATTCACAAATTACTCTGAGGACCATCCAAGATCTCAAATTACAAAACTTTTTAAAAGGCCTATGCGTGGCGAAACATCTACTTTGTAAAGAGAATATTAAAGTTCAGATTGAAAGCTGGTTATTCCTAAAAGGGAAAAAATATATGTATACATATATATGTTTCTTCAACGAAAACGTGTCCAATTTCCAAAATGGAGGAAAAAATATTTCACCCTTGTGCCACTTTTCCCAAAATCAATCATACTATTTCCCATCAGCTCATCCATTGCAATATTTCCTCAGCTTTTTTTTTCTTTTTCTTTTCAATCTCCAGGAAATGGTTTCCACTCAGAAGTGCTTGGCTCTTGGCTCACAGGACGGCAGAAATGGACGAAAAAAAGGTTTACCTTTTACTTAAGGTAAATTATTTTCTTTTCCTTATACATTCTACGGGAAGTTTAAAAAAACATTCCACAAAAGATAATGAAGGCAGATTCGAAATCTAGATAATGACACATCTGAGCTTTTCTAAAGAAGCTTTGAAATTGTGAAAGTGCATCATTAAATATTAACATTAGCTCAATGCCATATAAATAAAAAGATGCATGAGATATATGTATAAGTAGATGTGCAAAGATAATACCGAAGGTAAAACCTGTAATTCAAAACAAATCTTAAAGGAAAACATGTTGCGGGGGACAAAAAGGGTAAGGGATTTTAATAAGAGTAATATGCAAAAGAGTAAAGTACAATGAACTGGGGAATGAAACTTCGACAATGGTCAACGGATTCATATTTCACTAATAATACAATTGTTCTTTCCTGGCTATCCATAAAATAAAAAAAAATGACAACAGTAAATAGAAAAGAATGGAAAATAAGTGTTACTTAATCGCGTGTATGTAAGTATATGCGTGCTTCCATGTTTCTGTTTATGTGTATGTATGCATATGTATATATAATACATACACATACATACGCAAACATACACATTAACGCACGCATATACATACACCCGTTTCCATACGCACAGGTGGATATAGATAACAAGGCTAAACACACAATCGCACACACACAAATATATACTGTATATATATATATATATATATATATATATATATATATATATATATATATATATATATATATATATATATAGAGCTATGTATTTCTATAACATCTATCTTGAGCAGTAACAGAGATAAAATATGTACGGATTACAAGGCATTCCCAAGCAAACTTCATAACACAGCACTATATTGCAAAGAAGCCTTGGTTTTACCTAAAAGGAACTGAAATTAATATGGACACATAACCACTGACGTTGGCGTTCGGATGAGGAACATCTGTCTTAGATTATCCCAGGTACTGGATTATCCAAAGAGAGGCCAATTTACATTAACAAGACTTCCTCCTACATTTTTAAAGCTTCGTAAATCTCCTTGGAACATCTTGCGCAGAATGGAATACAGTAAAGGGAAGACAGACCTGGAGCGAGAAATATAATTTTCACGAAAGGTTTCTATAGACAGTCTCGTTCTATTACTATGGAACAAATGAATTCTGAATCAGGTGTTCAAAAAGAGCATTAATCATTTCGCAATTCTAATGTTTATGCTGCTCTGGCCCGAATAACATTCATTCCAGTCCGTGCATGGGATTTTACGAACTATGTTTCTACTCTGTTCAGCTGAAGTGTTTAAAAAGCATGTTTTGTAAAAGTTGTATGAAAAAAAAAATGTACACAATTTCAACTGTGATTTTGTGGACTCTGCTGATGAACCATGGCAAAATAAAAAGGAATGCCCTTAACTAATTCTTTCGCCTGAAAAATGTCATCACAGCTTTTATAATAACAGGTATATAAAATATGAGCAAAGTAAAACAAATTACTATTTTTCTAACATTCGGTAGTTCATTTTCCAAGAATTTACGACTGAAAACGCTTAAATGTTCGCTGCGACACTGACGGGAAGACATTTTTCTTTCCCGCTTTATGCGATTTACTTGAAAATACTTACAGCTAAAAGCGAAAGATCTTTTAGTCTGTTATTTTACCTTCATAGCCATTTTATTATTATTATTATTATTATTATTATTATTATTATTATTATGTGTGTGTGTGTGTTTTGCGCGCGTGTATTTTGGGTAAGAGAGAAAAATATTATCTTAAATCATCACAACAGACGCAATCGAATACGACAATCATGAATTAAAAAGAGAAATAAGACTTACAAAAAAATAAAACAAAAACGCTTGATAACTCTGCACAAAAGAAAATACAGTAAATGAAAACAAGTGGTAATGTTCGAGATAAATCGTTACCATTTTTGAAAAATAAGAAAGCTTTATTACGAGAAGAAAAGTTGTAAAAGAAGTCTGAATTTTATGTTCGACTACCAAAAGGGAGAAAGGTTTTACGAACAAAATTTGGCTTCGGTTTTTTTATTTTAACCTTTTTAAGTCTTTTCGTTTTGTTTCTCGTTTTATTTTTTCAAGTTAAGTTATTTTTGGTCATTTTGATCAGGACATTTGTATTCTTTGGAGATTGCTTCCATATCATGTAATGGAGTGCTCAAGAGTCCTATTTTGGAAAATAGAATCAGACAAAAGAACTCGGATCAGGATTGGATGCAACGTTATCACGTTGGCTGAGATGAAACAGGATCTTGAAAACAGGAATTTAAATGGAATGATACTTTAGCTATGAAAAAGGAATATAATTTCGAAAACGCAATACGCTTTGCAAAAACGAAGTGAACTCTATTTTGATGAGGAAAACTAACGAGAAAAATTTTAAAGCTATCAACGAGGTATTGCAATATTATAATTTTAAGAATACCAAAAAAAAAAAAAAAAATCATATTTCCTTAATGGGAAACGTATTTAGACGAAGGATAATAACGAAAAAAAAGAGGAAAAATGCAGCCATTAACAATATATTACAAAATTAGTATTAGATTAATGAGAAACTGGTGGGATATCAGAAAAATATCATCAACTGTCTTTCAAAAACAGAAGTGCCTGTCTCTGCAAAATTATACTACGTAATTCAGATTCTATAAACAATAACTAACACCACGCTAATTTAAAATTTTAAAGTTAAAAGTTTAGACGGAAATGTATATGGCTAAAAACCATTCAAGAAGACACTGCTTATTTACAAAGGGAACAAAATAACTCTACGAAGCGAACAGGTATAAGCAGAAAGAAAAGATAGCAAGTAAAAAAATGGCAAACATTCTGCTCACATTTACGAATGATGCATTTCTGCACAGTTCAAAATAGCTCTGTGAAACATCAACACGCAAATAATAAACTAGACGGCTGCAAACATCGAAAAATAAAAATACTGCCTAGATGAACACAGATCCATTACATTACAAACGGGCACTATGTGAATGCAAAAATAAAGAGAATACCTTCGTTAATCATGGAATGTCACTGGAAAAGAAATGCTGAGGTATATACACAAACAATACGGAATGTATATATATATATATATATATATATATATATATATATGAGAGAGAGATAGAGAGAGTGGGTGGCTATTGATGACA
>NC_089795.1:38025267-38037767 GCF_040412425.1 Macrobrachium rosenbergii
ACACAATGTCACAAAGAGAAACGAAAACGAAAAAAAAAGGGGGCGGGGGGAAGGGGTTTAACTTTGTATGGATTCGGAGGGGATGGGGAAAACCATAAAATTGAAATATTGCCCCTCAAAAGGTCTCCTGCTCGGCAGGGCTCGAATAAGGGTGCTTGGCCCTAAGGGACCCGGGGCACAGGTGTTGTTGACAGTAACGTTAACAAAGGCTGGAACGGCGAAAAGGGACCAGTTCCGTGTGGAAAGAAATGGCACCGCTCGAGCCATCTGCAGTGCCAATGAATGATGGGGGGCTGCTGAGTGTGATACAGTGAAAAAGGATGGAGATGAAGTACGGCCATTTTCTCTTTATGTAAAGACCTTCCCGTCGTTTATTTTTTTTTCTACTCATGCAGCTAGTGCTAGCCTTGGTAAAATCTTGAAAGCATACCCTAATTTCCATTCCTTCTCTCATTACAACAGCCGTTTTAAACATCTTATTTACAGATTTCTCCTTAAGTACATATATATATTTGTCTGTGGTTCGGATTCCACAATAAACTGTAGGTCCCGTTGCTAAGTAGCCGATTGGTTCTTAGCTACGTAAAATAAGTCTAATCCTTCGGGCCAGCCCTAGGAGAGCTGTTAATCAGCTCAGTGGCCTGGTAAAACTAAGGTATACTTAACTTGGTCTCTATGCATACGAAATGATAAACAATTAACGATTTTTCACTTAGTAAATGTGGCAATTTGTAGCTCGTTACGTGGCCCACCCAGGAGAACTGCGTCTCAATGGTTTGTACACCTAAACGAATAAAAAATGCGGCGAAGTTTCTTCAGCGCAATCGAGTTGTCTGTACTTCGTATCATCAAAGCCACCGAAAATAGATCTAACTTTCGGTGGTTTCGGTACAATGCTGTATAGACCGGGGCCCATGAAACTTTCACCATGACCCGGTGGTGGCCTGTCCTATATCGTTGCCAGTCGCACGGTAATGGCTAACTTTAACATTAAATAAAATAAAAACTATTAAGGCTAGATGACTGCAATTTGGTATGTTTGATGATTGGAGGGTGGATGATCAACATACCAATTTGCAGCCCTCTAGCCCCAGTAGTTTTTAAGATCTGAGGGCTGCCAGAAAAAGTGCGGACGATCAAACAAAGTCGGCATAATAGTTTTCTTTTACAGAAAACTAAAATTGGCTCCAATGCATTCTAAAAAAAGTAAGCCTTGTAAATTGTGTTTATTCTACGTGCGTCAACTTTATATCGCTACTATAATTCTCTCTCTCTCTCTCTCTCTCTCTCTCTCTCTCTCTCTCTCTCTCTCTATATATATATATATATATATATATATATACATACACACACACACACATCACAGTGGTTGAACATACATAACCCCAGGGAACATTTACATACAACCATTACATTAATCGTCACTAAACACAAGCAACTGAGAGCATCAAAATAACCTAAACATCAAATAAAATATTTAAGAAAGCTGACAAACAAATAAACCAAAACAATAAAAGTGCACTTCAACAGGAAACGTCACGAGAAGAGAGTCTAAAGAAGAAGAAGAAGAAGAAGAAGAAGAAGAAGAAGAAGAAGAAGAAAACGACGACACAGTGGGTTGGCGGATCCGGACTCAAGACCTAAACAAAGACCACCTGTCTATTCACTATTTTGGGACAAGCGAAAACACCCACTACTACTACTTTTTTTTTGCTTTCTCTCTCCCTCTCTCTCTCACCACCTCACGCAGCCTCTGCATCGTTCAAGAATCCTTGTGGCAACTGCTGATTTCTCTCTCTCTCTCTCTCTCACACACACATGCACACACAAATGCACTACCTCATCCAGCCTCTGTACAGTTCAAGAACCTTTGTGATTACTATTATTTTTTTAGTTCTCTCTCTCTCTCTCTCTCCCTCTGTCACAAACACACACACACAGACAAACTCACACTACCTCATCCAGCCTCTGTACCGTTAAAGAATCTTCGTGGCTAATATTTTTTAGTTCTCTCTCTCTCTCTCACGCACACACACACACACACACACACACGGGCGCGCACTACCTCAACCAGCCTCTGTGCCGTTAAAGAATCTTCGTGGATAATATTACCTCATTCAGCCTCTGTAGCGTTAAAGAATCTTCGTGGCTAATATATATCCTTTCGGTTATTAGTTTACGTTCAAATCTACGTCGACATATGACAGTGATTTCTCATTCATGAGCGCTCTGAATGCACCCATTATGCAAGCTATCTGTCACGTGTTCGAAACTTAACACATTTATTTATAATATTTTCATTCATCTTAACGATTTTAAAGCATATAGTTGCCTCAATACATGCATGGATAAACTTAACACTAATCACTCTTACGTATATACCTACAGCAAAATTTCACAATAAACAATAATTTTGCGTCAGAATAAGTTTTAAAAAATAAAAATGCTTTTGTGGCTCAATTCTGAGAAGCCTGGTTGGACTACAGATTACACAGAGTAAAGCTTTCTAAAAAAAAAAAAAAAAGGGTATAACAGTACTAAAATGCTACTAGCTACAAATGAGAACTAAATGAATTCTCGAAATGCCACAATAATGATACGAAGAGTAACATTCACTACCATTATCAATACCAGACGATAATTAATCACTAAGCATGGGATTATGACTAACCTTTCACACATGCCAGTGAATTCTTTCGACCGATAAACTATGTATAGCAGCCTACGAATGCCATTTTACACTCAAGTCATTGAAAATCGTGCTAATTCACACAAAAACGTGCGAAAGTACCAAAGACCATAACGACTAACCCTCACATTTAAATGGCTTTTCTCATTCACTGAGAAAATCTACTGTTAGTGTGTAACAACTAAGAGGCAAGCAACCAACTACTGCGCAAAAATAACATTTCCTTCCCCCCAATAACAAATTGGAAAAATATGTACGGAAGACGCACATAAAAAAAAAAAAGGAAATAATATGCCCCGCAAAATTCGAACGAACTCATCAAAATTTCCTTGCTTCGACAACTCCAAGATGTCAATTTGGTGGCTGGAAGCCCGGTCAATTTGCGAAATTGGTAGGAACCCAACCAACCTTTACATTACCATTCATTCCGACCAGAATATCATGGCGAGGAGAAGTCCCAGCCTAGGGCCCCCTACTCTAGGGGGACCTGGGGAACCATCCGCCTCAATAACTTCCGTTTCATCGTCTCTCTCTCTCTCTCTCTCTCTCTCTCTCTCTCTCTCTCTCTCCTCGTCCTCCTCTCTCTATATCGGAAAAATGCGAACTAAAGTAGCACCGTACTATTTCAGCCTCTCCCTCTCTCTCTCTCGCTTTCTCAGAAAAGGTGAACTAAATCGAAACTGCTCTCTCTCTCTCTCTCTCTCTCTCTCTAAAAGACTGAACCGAATCGAAACCGCTTGCCCTTTATCTTAAAAAGACGGAATTAAATCAAAGCCACTTTCTATCACAGATTGGGATTAATCAAAACATTTTTCTCTCTTGCATGAAGGACGAATTGCATCAAAATTCTCTTTCTCTCTCTCTATTGTCGAAAGGAGCAGCCAGACTAAGTGACAGAGCTCGAATCTGGGGAATTAGACTGGCTTCTCGCCAACCAGTTCCTTGATCCTAATCTAATTATCCTTTCTCGCATAAGAGGACACTGCTCATTATTAGGCCATTAATAATTAAGCACTTTGAAGCGTTACTACCGCCTACATAACGCAGGAGAAGGGAAATTCACTCTAACATCGTGAAACTGCCCCTCTCTCTCCATTATACACATTTCTTTGCATAATTCTGCATGAGAAAAATAAACTGATTTTTCCCACATAATAAAAGAATACATCGGGAATGTAAGAAAAAAATCCTTTCGTTTAAGACTATCAACGGTGAATTACAAACGCAAAATACAATTCACAGACAAAAAAAAAAAAAAAAAAAAAAAAATCCGCAAAAAATTTTTGAATGAAAATGGAAAAAAAAAAAAAAAAAACAGCCTGATACGAACACATCCTTTCGTTGCCGATTCCAGTTCGTGAAAGAAAAAACTTAATTAAAAAAAAGCTTACGTCACCGTTTTCTCACACAACCACCAAAGACGTTGCGCCGCAGGTGTAATCAGCTTTGGCTTAAAAGCAGTCGCCGGCGATGTATCAGCGCGGCAATGAATAAAGACAAGGGTCACTATGATTTCAATATTTCATTTATAAATTAGGCGAGGCCACTCGTCCTCTCGCCTAGCAGCAAGCTGCTTAGCTGAACAAAAGAATGGCAATTCTCCTGCGAGCGGTAAGCTTTTCACTGCAAATATCATATTACAGCGAAATAGCCTTAAGCCCCTCCCGGTATAAGAGGATTTCTAAAGACGGTAAATAAATAACTGGAGGTGCGCTCCACGAGAGAGAGAGAGAGAGAGAGAGAGAGAGAGAGAGAGAGAGAGAGAGAGAGAGAGAGAGAGAGAGAGAGAGAGAGAGAGAGGAAAAACAAACTCTTACCAAGTAGAATGTAAGGTTTCATTAACCGTCTTCCCGGCAATAAATTTTGGTGTATATATAACGATCGTTGCATAAAGTATAAAATGTAATGGAAATGCATAAGGATAGTTTTAATAACCATCTTATCAACATGAATAACTGAAAAACATGTCATGAGTAATTTAACACAGTCAATTTGCCAGATTCTAAAAGAACTAAAAACGAGTGACTTAATTTTAACATCATGCAGGCACACACCGCACGTATACATGAGAAACGTACATACAACTGCGCATGGCCATGTGTATTTGTTTACACAGCAACACCGTAGAGGATTTATCAGAACTCCGCGATCTATAAATAAATTAACTGCGGGGGAAGGAGGAGGACGAGGGAGAAAGAGAGTGAGCGAGAAGAGAGCCAAACAAACAAAATAATGCAAAGAAATTCCCAATATCGTGATCAACTGTTATAAAATAAAAATCCACAATTATATAAATAAAATTACATCAATAATCAAGAGTAAAAAATAAAGACTTTCGAACACCTCCTCCTCATTGTTTACGTTAGTAAACATAAAACACTGAGTAGGATCGAAAGTCTCTTTTTTTTTCTTTTGCACGTCAATACAATTGATCTATATTGCTGTGGATTTTTGTTATAAAACAAAATAACGTAATAATTCAAGGGCGCCATAACTACTTTGCTCAGATTATTTGGGTAAATTATGGCAAGATCAAATCTGTGAAACTTACAAGCTCAAACCATATGCAAATGTTTTGTTGAGCTCGTTCAAAAGATCTCATTTCGTAATTTTTATAGTTACTTTCTTGACTTCAGTAATGTATTTCTTCCCCAATTAGGCTCCGTTTCCCTATTGTGGACTTTGAGTTTGCAGCATTCTACTTTTCCAACAAGGGTTGCAACTTGGCTTGAAATAATGATACCATTAACAATAAGTTATCAACATTTTAGCTTTTTATATCATAATAAAGGAAGTAGCATAACATACTTGAAAAAGTGCGTTTTATTTCAAATTTACTCGGAAAAACATAAATGAATGCTAAAAGGACAAGGCTATTTTTGCACGGCCTTTTTCTGTGGATATAGGAATGACTGGTAGAAAAGGTTAACAATATATTTTTCTTTTTAATATGGAATGCCTTAAAATTTGAAGGTAAGAATTAGGAGTCTTAAGATATTTCTTTGCGATAACAAAAGAGATCTCCGGATCTCACGATAAAAAAAAAAACAGGTGGAAGAAAACTTTCTTGTCTCAAAAATGGATATAAACATTAAAGTTGACTTCATTAGCATTTACCACATTGCACATCTCATACATGTTGCTTGCCTCCTCTCTTTAGTAGGAGTGGTAAGGATAATTTCCTTTAAACTTCAATAATAACCAAAACATCAAAAGAATGTGTTGCCTAACAGAATGCTTCTACGTCTAGAGGGACTGACTCAACCTGTGTGTGTGTGTGTGTGTGTGTGTGTATATATATATATATATATATATATATATATATATATATATATATATATATATATATATATATATATATATATATATATAAAGATAAAGTTTGTGCAATGAAAGAATGAAATAACACTAGATGGAGAAAGGGTTAATGAGGTCAAGTCTCTTAAATTTAAGGACCAATGATATCCAATACAGGTTCTCTTGGGCTAGATTATAATGAAAGAATAACAAAGGCATATCAAACAATGGGTAGGCTGAATAAGAATAGGAAATCAAACAGACTGAAGCTACATACAAAAGTACGATTATACAATAGTCTGCTACGGTATACATTACTATATGGACGCGAATCATATTACGATAACACACCGGTATCTCAAAGAGTTTTCCGATTTAAAAATGAAGCTTTAAGAAGAATATCAGTAGTAAGATGGCAGGCTAGACAAGAGAGATTATACCGTATACGATATACGATAAGGGAGATGGGGATGGCTTGGTCATGTCATTCTTTCAATCACGGGTGAATAGTTCGTGAAAGCTTAAGCAGAGTTCTTGTGGGCACCGGAAGTTTTGAAAGACCTACATCTACCTGGATGGGAACTACGAGACGGGAGACTAGAGATGAGGTAGGAAATTTTAAAAAGTACAAAAAAGATACCAGTGATGGAATTTCACTGAGGCCCTTTGCATCACACGGCGTTGGGGGTAACGAAGATAGTGCTGATTTATTTACGTGGAATACCCACCTTACTAAAATTAGGGCTGAGGGACGATTGCATGCGCATTTGCCAAAAATCTACAATTAAAACAAGATGTTATCTCTCATCTGCTTCGACTTACAAGAAATATATGAAATAAATAAACGCAATTATGGAAAAAATTTATGAAATAAAATAAATTATGGAAAAAAGTCCTTTGTATGGAATTACAGAAATTATACAAATATTCTGTTCAAGGACACATACAACATACACCAGAATCCGATGCTTAAATCAATACTGTGTTATGGTTGAATATAATTCAACATCATCATCACCACATGAAGATCTTTATTGCATTATGCCTCGAAAATACAAATTGTACGCAAAACATTTAACATCCTTTTGAGTTTCTTGCTGTGACAAGATATATTTTAGTAAACAAAAAAAAGTCTACAATCATTTGCAGAATTTCAATAACCATGTCTGCAATTCTCGGCTGCATGAGTACGTGTCCATGAGAATGTCAACACCCATCAATAAGAAGTGAAAACAAAATCAACAAAAGTAAAAACCTGCACAGAAGTGAAAAAAGAAACATATATCAACAAAGCTAACAAAATAAATCTTAAATCTTTACATTAACAACAACAAAAATAATATAAACAAGAATGTCTGCAATTAATCCATTCAGACATCATAAAAGATCTACACATTGACTTAAGCTGAACTATAAAAAAAAACAGAATAAACAAAAACCATTTAACAAATAAAACCACAATATGCTATCTGTATTTTTGCCCCAAATGAAATATATAAATCTACGATACTTTCAGGTAAGGGCATCAATTATATCTTCCGTTTTCATAAACAATTCACATTCCGTCAGGCATTCGCATTTCTAGCAATTTCAAAATAAAATAAAATATTCAGGGCCGATACGCAATCACGCGAGCACTGTCCTTTAACCATTCTTTAAGCAATAACAATGACGTTTCCGACATACGTTATATACAATTCAGAATCTGTTACACTACAAACGTTTCATTTTGCATTGCCATTTGCAATACATTGATGAAATTAATATTTTATTGGCTTGAGGGAGCCGAAAATCAGTCGTGATAACAGTTCCATCATTTGCTTTTAATGTTATATACTATTATTCTCCACTCGTTCAGAGAAGCATTCTCGTCCCTCCCGCGTAGCTCTTCTTCGTTCGTCTGCGAAAGCTGACACCTCATTAACATAATTCTATTTTCGATGCTTGAATTTATAATCATACTAAATACAATTAAACGTCACGGGCTTCAAAGCTAATTTAATCCACCGTGATCCCAAGCCTACGCGTATTATTTCGAAATGCTCCTGTCGCATGCAGCCTTTTTGCTTAAGTAAACTTTTAAAATACTGAAGGACGCGCTTTAAAAAAAAAAACCATAACCTACAACCCATTACAAAACACCAACTTTGCGAAGTATTATTTAACCCTGTAAACTAAAGATTTATCTCTTTATATCTTACGTGTGCACTGCTTTTCGCGATTTTCATTTAAGCAACCTTACTGAAATGGTATCTGCTGTTGTTAAGGCATTCAAGTTTACACAGAACAAGATGTCTGTAGAAAAGTCACGAGATCTTATTGATTATACAACCTCGGAACGTGCAGCAAAACACCAGTTCTTTGTGCTTTGAAAACACTATGCTCAATGATTCATTGCAATTTGGCCATATTTGCTTTACACTGCGTGAAGACGTAATTTCCGAAGTTAATATCATTCTGCTCTTTAGATTCTAGCATCATTCCTAGATCTTTCATCTGAACGAAACTAGCCAAAGAGATGGGGTTTTCAAGCCCACTACTGGCTAGAAAATTTCCTGATCATCCATTTTTCAGCCGCTGTAAGTCAATACTAAACTAACCCCCTCTTCAGCGTCTGTTTCTTGAATTGGTCAATGCTTTCAAGGGATTTTGAGGTGATGTATGCTACTAGCTACATGATATTTTGAGCTAGAATAGAACAGAATACAGAATTTAGGCCAAAGGCCTAGCGCTGGGAACTGTGAAGTCATTCAGCGCTGAGAAGTTCCTTGCTGGGTGAGCGGGTTCCGTTCTCAGCTACCACTCTGTTGGTCGCGAGTTCGAATCTCCGACCGGCCAGTGAAGACCTAGAGGAATTTGTTTCTGGTGATAGAAATTCATTTCTCGCTATAATGTGTTCGGATTCCACAATAAGCTGTAGGTCCCGTTACTAGGTAACCAATTGGTTCTTAGCCACGTAAAAATAAATCTAATCCTTCGGGCCAGCCCTAGGAGAGCTGTTAATCAGCTCAGTGGTCTGGTTAAACTAAGATATGCCATTCAGCGCTGAAACATAAATTGACAGTAAAAAGGTTTGAAAGGTGTAACAGGAGGAAAACCTCGCAGTTGCACTATGAATCAATTGTTAGGAGAAGGTGGAAAGTAAGATGGAAGAGAACATAAACGGAGGTACAGTAAAAGGAATGAAAGGGGTTGCAGCTAGGGGCAGAAGGGACGCTGTAAAGAACCTTAAGTAATGCCTACGGGGGAGGGAGAGGTCATCTTGAGCTAATGCATATTGTACGTTCGTTTCTTGGCATCTTGAGTTACAGCATAAAAATGCATGTTTCAACTAATTGCATGATATGCTATTCATGATATTTCGATTTAGTAAATAATTTTCGTTTTATAGTATCTTGCGTTGATACATGCTACTTTTTTCAAGGCAGCTAGACTTAATACATCTTATTCATCTCATGGTATCTTGAGTTAGTACATTTAACTCTTTTCAGGGTATCTTTGGTTACTGTGTATTTCTCGTTTCAGGGTACCATAAATTAGTGCGTGCTACTCATTTCATGGCATCAGAATTTTAGTTTAGTGAAGGTGTCTCGATGTAATGACCAGCGACCTTTGGTTCGTTCAATGAAAAAATTTCATATAAGTCTTCCTGGCAGTACTTAATACGTTAAAATAAGCAGCATTTCCTTGTTCATTTTTATCTTCTTAGTATTCCACTAAATTGTTGTGAAGTGGTTTCTCCTGATTTGAAAAATAAAAGACAGTTTAATATCCTCTCTCTCTCTCTTTGGCGGAAGAGGAGTATTTCCTCAAAAGTTCCCACCGCCATTTTCCTCCAAAAAACCCAATAAATTTACTTCATCAAACCACGAATCTCCTTTCACCAACGATAAGGCCCCACGAACCCCACAGGATCAGAACCGCTGCGGTGGTGATGTTGGGGGAGTGGGGGAAGGATGAAAGAAGCTTCAAAGAGCGTAACATTGCTCATAACTAAATCAAGATGTGTGGAAAGGGGAAAGGAATAGGACGGGAGAAAAATGCGTTAACACTTCTCCACGTAACCGAGGCCAACGTGACACGGGAACTGTAAGAGTGTGTGTGTGTGTGTGTGTGTGTGTGTGTGTGTGTGTGTGTGTGTGTGTGTGTGTGTGTGTGTGTAAGACTGTGGTGGGGAGGGGGGAAGGGATGAAGGGGTTAGCAAATCCAATCTCTCTTGGGAATACCCAATCCCACAGACAGCACTCAACAAGCCATAACCCGTGTCAGGTCTAATCTCACACACTCAATCCAGCCAAAGAGAGCTGGATGGGAGATGGGACTGGGGGGAGGGGAGGAGGGAAGAGACTGTGAGACTTGGTCATTTACAATAATAGTCAAGATATGGTAGAAACAGTCATAATGGTCAGGATAAATGGAGAAAGTTATATTGAAAGAGCTGCACTAGATCCCAGACAACGGAATTATTCATACATATGTATTTTATAAATTCCCAGAACTATAACTTGCACGTTCTCCTAGACACTGATATCACAAAACCAAACTTATAAAGATCTCTGATCTGGTTCACCTTTAATTTTAAAAGCTCTTTCTTTGTAGACACTTTTCTGTTGTGCACCTCACATATTTATAAAAACGCCTTAAGCGTTTCTATTAAAGATATTTTTAATCATAAAATTTTCGTCAAAATACTTCTGATCGTAATTTATATACAACAAAATATTTCTGATCACAAATTTACACCACAATTCCCACACATCATTTTCATACTATTATTAGATTCAATTCTATTACCCTTTCCTCCTGGTTCCTGCGTCCCTAAAGCAGAAGCCAAAGATATTCTCACTGCACTAGGAGACTTGTCTAAATAAAATGACTTAATTAGGTGCAGTGACAAAAGCTGAAGAGAACACGACCCAATTAGCTGGGTCGACGTCATGATTATCATGTATCTGGGCTAACAAAGGACTCCTAAAACTGTAGTAGTAGTGAACTGATGAAAGCGGGATTTGACCATCAAAAATTAATATGTTATTATGCACCATTAGCTAATGAATGAAATCTAAATCACATAGCGGTATCAGTAGATGAGTAACGATTTTTATGAAGTTTGGTAAGTCTGCAATTAAAAATAAACAGAAATTATCAATTACGGAGTGGTAAAGCACATTGCTTTACCACCAAGGGTGGCAGCGATAACAATACAAAATTATGAGCACATACTCAAAACATATTTCATTGGCCACAACTCCAAAACGAGTAAAAAATACGCCGAAGTTTCTTCATCGCAATCGAGTTTTCTGTACAGCTGTTACAGCGTATAATCAAGGCCACCGAAAATAGATCTATCTCTCGGTGGTCTCGGTATAATGCTGTATGAGCCGCAGCCCATGACGCTTTAACCACGGCCCGGTGGTGGCCTGTCCTATATCGTCGCCAGACGCACCAATATGGCTAACTTTAACCTTCGATAACATAAAAACTACTGAGGCTAGAGGGCTGCAATTTGGTATGTTTGGAGGGTGGATGATCAACATACCAATTTGCAGCCCTCTAGCTTCAGTAGTTTTTAAGATCTGAGGGCGGACAGAAAAAGTGTGGACGGACAGACAAAGCCGGCACAATAATATTCTTTTACAGAAAACTAAAAGGTAGAAGTCAGGAGCACTAAACACCTTTTCCTATTTGCAAGAAAATTTAGACCAGCAATTCTATTTGTAACATAAATTCCCGTATTTTCGTCAGACAGCAACAAAAACATTATGTTTATCTATAATGGAAATATTAATCACTTTCTCAGGATCCTAATAGGAAATAAAATAAAAGTCATGTCCAAATTTATTACCAAGCATATTTTCCCCTCTATTTTATTAATATTCAAGGCCAACCTGCGTAAAAACTGATCACAGAATCCGTTGGCAATGAATAAATTCACAATTAAATAAATGCCATGACCAGATATAGAGATTTTTCATATTCAAGAATGACATTATGAGACATCTTTGACTTACAAATTTAAAATTTCAAGAGATTCAATAAAGATTTAAATAAAACAAAATTCAGAAGTATGAGGGGAGTTCATCTGATTATAGACTTCATCAGAACGATCTTGACACAAATTTTACATCGCAAGACTAAAATACGACTATAACTATAAATAATGGAAAGAGGTCCTTGTTCATGTCAATCCGCCCACAGCCAAGGTCGCCAATGCTGAAGGACAAGCCTGTATTCATTAACAGAAATCTACTCAAAAATAAAGCTTTGACCACTTTCAGCATAGCGAGATCTATAAACAAAACCTACAGTTTCGCATTTGTCGGTAAAATTTTATGTAACCTGGCGAGTCTGTGAATAACCTTGACATTTTGTTGGTGCGGGCTTATAACAAAAAGCTCCCCTAATATTAAAATGGTTTCCTGTAGAGTAAAATCAAAATACTCGATCGACAGCATCAGTTACAGTTTACAAATTTACCCTACATAATTTTTACGTCTAAAAATTTTTACCCTTA
>NC_089795.1:38042767-38097767 GCF_040412425.1 Macrobrachium rosenbergii
GAGAGAGAGAGAGAGAGAGAGAGAGAGAGAGAGAGAGAGAGAGAGAGAGAGAGAGAGAGAGAGAGAGAGAGCAAATACCAGTCAGTTTCAGAATATTCCCTATTACTACTTCTCCCACACACTTTTCTTCAAAGAACTAAGCTTGTTGGGCAGCCATGAATACCTTGATTCCATTGTCGTAAAAAAGGTAAGAAAACCAGCATAAACTAGGATAAAATTAGTTTGATGACAAAATAAAAAAAAAACACACAATATTACAAAGTCTGCACGAACAGTATGATATTCACAACAAAGAAAACTACTTGGAATTCTTGATAAATGTACAATCAATTCGGTATCTAAAAAGCATTAACGATACAAAGCATTTTAGAGGTTAGTGGATTTCCGTCTAAATAAAAATAAGCCATACTTTTAGTTCAGATAATGAATGAGTTACGCGCTATTTAGCCACAAGTGCATTAACCTCCATTACTTGAACAATAAATCACTCAACTGAAGAAAAAAATACGACTGAATCATCGTCTGTCGAACGGTTTTATATGACCACAAATCTTTTGGAATTACTGCAAACAAGAATGAATATAGCAACAATATAGTAGTTTAGTCGGAACACTGAGAAACTCTTCTTGAAGAGGTATAAAACCGCAGCATGGTGAAGAGGCCAAATGTTACAAGAAAAAAAATAAAAGGAAGCATTACAGCAAGCAACGTACCACAAATAATCTTCAGTATTCTTTATTTAAAACTTGAGTGAGAGAATCAGCCTTTTTTTTATTGTATTCATTCTTGTCTCCAATTCCTTCAACCTGAACTGACTGAGGTGACAGGTGGCATGATTTTATGCACCTACTGGAACAAGCTTTCGTTAAAACAAAATAAATAAATAAAAGTAAAAATCATAGGCTTGCTTCTATTAATCTTGCGTTTGAGAGAGAGAGAGAGAGAGAGAGAGAGAGAGAGAGAGAGAGAGAGAGAGAGAGAGAGAGCACAAAAACCGCAGCAGATAAATATTTCTATATCCAATTCTCACTTGCTCCTAACCCACAGAGAAACATCCCTGTATCACAGTTATTTAGAAACCGATTCAAAACAACGTAAATAAAGTCAAGCAGAAGTAATTAACAGTTTCTCGAAAATTCATTCTTACTGAGTTTATCTTAGCTGGTATTTATCCGAAACTTATTAACCCCCTTCTTCTTCTTCTTATGTGAATTCAGACATATTCAACAAACGCCTGGAATCGTTATTATATTTCAACTGAAATAGCTGAAATCCCAAACCTTCGCTAATGTATCTTTTTTATCAGACCTTAACCATTCAAAGATACATACACAGGAAATTACTAAATACATACAGCCTCAAACCTACTGGGCCTACCACCAGAAGGTGCGACAGCTATTGTTAAAACCAACAAGGAAGGACAAGTGATAAGAAAACAATTTGGGTAACTTTACTTAGGAAAAGTTACTAAAGATATATAATAGCAAGCCTTACAAAATAACAAGCAATAAATAATCAGTAATACTCGTATATCAAGTCCCAAACTATGAAAGAAAGCTGGAAGGTCAAAAATACTTTATAAAATGACTGAAATAAAAGACCTAAACTGCAGAGCTAAATTGAAACTATGCCCCATCTTCTACAAACACAGATTATACTCCAGGCTTTGCGTCTCAAAGGAAGAAAGCCTTTAAGTACCAGATATTGCATTTCAACTGTCCGTGTAGTATTTGTCTAAGAGTTCTTTTCAGTCACAATCTCCAGTTTACTCTACCAACTTTGCAGATTTAAAAGCAAAATAAAAAAAAACTAAACAATCAAGAGCAAATACAATAAACCTCGAGAAACGCATAGATAGCTGTATGTTGTATATTCATAGAAATCATTTTCAATATAAATCACATTTCTACATCTCATAAATGTGTAATCACTTAACAATAAATAACTTAAATACTTTCATATTTGGCGTTCGAAAAGGGAAAGTAAAGTATTTTCAACAGGAATGAAAGTCTCGTTGGGAAAAACTGAATAAAAGTATAAACTAGAAATCATTGTTAAATAATTCTGTTTACAATGTTGTCACACTGTGTGAGTTGCTTACAGAGAGTCCTACTTATTATTTGTGCAATGAATGAACACCTTGTCCAATCCGGAAGTCTACTGTGTTAAAAGCAAAGGGGAAGTCACCATGTATGTTTAAAAACAAAAAAGAATTTGAAGGAAGAATTCATAGCTGACAAGGAAGAAATAATTCGTAAAATATTAATATCTAATGATAATGCCCGTGATGAAATATGCAACATATAATCTGATTACCAGTGTAAATACCCATCAAATAACGTAATCGGATATAAATCGAGTAAATAAGTTAAAAGATATGCAACTGGTAGATGTTAAGTACAGCCAGAAGCGAGGATTTTTAAAAGTAATTTTGTGTGTGTGTGTATATATATATATATATATATATATATATATATATATATATATATATATATATATATATATATATATATATATATATTATATATATATATATATATATATATATATATATATATATATATATATACTGTATGCATATATATATATATATATATATATATATATATATATATATATATATATATATATAAAGAAAAATAGGAAGTTATAAATAAAAGGCATTTGAAATTAACAAAAACAGTATTCAGATCCTTAACTTAATATTAGCACAATGGCTCACCAAACGATCATTAGTTAAGACCCAGACGAATCATTCAACATGCTTTCATTACCGTGTAATAATCAGTAACAAGATACCTACAAGATGATTATATGACTGCGAGCGAAACGGAGAGAGAGAGAGAGAGAGAGAGAGAGAGAGAGAGAGAGAGAGAGAGAGAGAGAGAGAAACTAGTTGCCTAAAGACACTTTGCGTTACCATCTCACGTGTTTGTGATATATCATTACTCGAGAACAGACAAGAGGAACCATTCCCCAGAGGCAACTTTTACAAATGCAAACATGAGAACGACCGGTGATGAAATAACACCTAGGAATAACAATCAAAAGGAAATATTTCAACAAACCGCAGACAAAAGAGATCTCGAAACAAGTAAAGGTAAAACAAAGGGAATAACCGCTTCAAAAGGGGGAGGGACTCGGTTCGCTTGGCCATTCTTTACAGTAATCAACATTTCCTTTAAGCGTATCGAACGTTTCCTTGAAATTAATATCGTCGCAGGTTCCAATTACTTTTGACTTTCATTTTCACTTTCATTTTTAACAATGAAGTAAAAGAGCCTCTTTGATCTTTGAATATAGTAAAAACAAGAAATTCTTTTTTCACCACAAGTCATCATTCACTGGGTAAAATCTAATTCCCCAGTTGCTGGGTTGAAAGCTTCCAATCAAAACGTGGAAACTTCGCAGCCAAAGGGTGGGAGCTTGTCGTCATTATAATATTATATATATATATATATATATATATATATATATATATATATATATATATATATATATATATATATATATATGTGTGTGTGTGTGTTATGGGGAGCTTGTCAAAAATCATATATATATATATATATATATATATATATATATATATATATATATATATATATATATATATATATATATATATATATTATATATATATATATATATATATATATATATATATATATATATATATATATATATATATATATATATAGATGTACAGTATATGTTACAGGGACGAGAATTCGTTTTTAAACAAGGGAAAAGAAGAAAGTACCTTTGAGTTTATTCAGCATCTTTGAAGTACAAGACGCATATGGAGGTAGTGAACAGATGAGAGTAATGATGACAGTGGTGAATTACAACCCTTTAGCCATCCTACGAGTTAAGAATTGCATCCATTTGCACTAAAATTTAAACAACGATCCTTGTAACATACAAGAACTTTAATAGGTAAAAACAGGCGCTACCGCCAACGTCAGCTTTTACCCCAAAATTTAACTGGGGCAAACGAACAAACAGACTTAACGATATACTCCCTACCGAACTCTTATGTGATGGAATTGAAAAGAAAAAACAATTACATATCTTGCCCACTGGATAAAATTCCTACCACAATCATACCTCTGTCAAGAACGCGCTTAAAAAGAGGAGGAGGAGGAGGAGGAGGAGGAGGAGGAGGAGGAGGAGGAGGAGGAGGAGGAGGAGGAGGAGGAGAGCTAAAAAATACAAACTGACTCGAAAATAAAGTAAGACAACCACATGCATTCACATTTGGCCGTTTGTATGGTCAATATATCATTACAATTTACCAAACCAATGTGTTTCAGTGGTAGTTTCCACAGGATAAGAAGAATGTTCCGAAATGTAAACGACAGCCAAACCTGTGCATTATATACATGTTTGAATGAAGGGCATTGTTCAGACGTTATAAATTCCATCGACAAGAAGACGGACTTGGGAAGAAAACAAGGTAAAAAAAAAAAAAAAATGGGCTCTACCCTCAGAACGTGACAGAAATATAAATATTGATAGCGATATAAAAAAATTTTTACAATAAACATTCAGCAAAGCAGCGTGAGTAAAGAAGAATAGTACAAAACATGCTCGGAATAATCTTTACACTGTTAATGAACCAACCATACAAGCGACGAATCAAAAATATTTTGTTGTAGAAATCCTAAGAAATCTTGACACCTAACGCACAGTAACCTGGAATATAAAAAAAAAAAAAAAAAAAAAAAATTTCCATAAAAGATCCGCCATTATGAAAAAATACAGAGTCCATAGATAAGCAATATCAGAACTGATAAGTACACAAACAACTCCTTCTATGAGATCAAAGGCAATGGGACGGACAGCCTAATAATGACCTTGCATAGACCAGTCTCTGGGAAAACGAGCTCAAAGAATAGGAAGGAAGATGGGTTTTAGCCACGAAGGAAAGAAGCGATACAGCTGAATCTTGAAGGAAGAAAGGTTGTAAGTCTGAAGAACAGCAGATGGAAAAGAAATCCGATTAATGCTTCCCAAGATCACGAGTCGCTACCATATTCTGAAGACATTCCTCTCCGAAACTGACGTTTAAATCGCAACGTAAACTGCTGACATGAATTATCGTGAACATGAGAAGACGCTTGTGAATCTAGTGAAGTATTTCTTGATACATTAACCCAAAGCTAACAAACTGTTTCCGTAAGGAAATATACATCAAAATAATAAAAATTTCATAGGTTATCAAATATTCCAGCCAGAGAAAATACCGTACTAAAGCCGGAAGAAACGAAAAGTATTCCCATTTCGCTCAAGCGTTGGCGATTTTTGCCCAAGGTGCACATAGAAGCAGTTAAGTATACCGCCACAATGCCTGTGGGTATAACAGAAATGCAGTATTGTTGTACTTGAAAGAACCCTGAAATAGTGGAGAGCACTGCGTAAAGTCTGCTACATAAGAATGGGTAATGTAATCACAATGCCCGGGATAACAAAAGGCAGCGTTCTGAATTTGACAAAAATATACAATATTTGTTAAACAAGGAACCGACATATAAAATAATAATGCCCTGGATGAACACCACAAAAAAACACACACACACACACACACACAACCGAGATGCTGGAAAATAAGTGATATAAACGCATATTTGCAACAAAGAGCTAAGTAACAATTGAGGTTCTATACAAAAAATAGATTTATTTTTGAACATAAAGTGTAGAAAATTGCAAGGGACATTCAAACATGACTCCTGGAATAAGAACTGTGTTCGATCTAAGGTACAGCAATACCACAAAACATTTATGTAAAAAAAAAACGAAGAAGGAACAATTTTGCAACATTTCTCAAGGTATAGAACTTGAAATTTGGGTCCATAAGGAAAGCAGGGTAAAATCTGAGATACTGTAGACTGTAGCAACACTGTCCACATGCCAGTAAAGAAAAATAATACCGGAGGTCAAAGAGCTTTGTAAAAAAGCAAAGCCATGGCACTGGAAAAACCCGAAAACTTTTTAACAGGAACAATAAAAAAAAAAAAAAAAAAATCGGCAGAACGGAGAAAACCCCAAATGCAACTGAACACTGAAGAAAGGAGCGCTACGTTAAAGACGCATCTGTAGAAATACGAATCCTGCTCCAAGGAGGAGCGTGACAACAAGGTGAACAGACTTAGTCTATGTCTGATGGTAGAGAAATGATGTGTGTTATTTAGGCCCTACCCGCGCAACAACTTCTCGCTGCTGGGAAGAAAGGGCGTTGGGTCGGGTATGATACATGAAACATACGCTACCGGGGTCTAAGCGATGTCAGGCAGGGCAGCCGATCGAGACTACAGGTCTACCCCAAAGCCAAATCAAAAGTCCTTCAAAAGAAGGCATCGTGCTTACCCCATACAAAAATGGGAAAAATGCACGTTAAAAAGAAGAAGATTTAGGCTACATGTAAGCGGCTAATATGATACCGTGCATGGTAAAAAAAACTCCTGATAAATAGTACCAGCAAATAACTATAGCCATAATTGTTTTATGTTCTAATTAATCAAAGAACAACCGTTAATTAGATTACTGAAGTAACCAAGCCGTTAACAATTTAAATCACTTTAATATATCAAAACCTGGAAGCCTTTATCAACTAAAGTTTCAACATGACATGTGTCAATAATCCACTTATCAATAAGTAATCACATATCCCGTGATTAAAGCATGGAACAATAAATACACAATGGCGGTAGCAGGAGAATTCTGAATTAAATTTTCAGATAAACTTGCGTATAGCTGTGATTCGAATGAAGTTCATCAATTCTGGAAGACTATTATCAGAGCCTGATGTTGATATACCCAAAAGGGAAATCGTTGTCATATATCATCTCTTCGCCAGTTTCCTTAATTACGTAATCACACGAATTCGCTCCGCTTACATTAATTCTGTTTTGTCGGTGTAGCCATTTCCTTAATTGTTATTTTGTGCTTTAGGCTAATCAAGAGTTCTTTTAAAATATTTAGATTTTGAAAATTATGATTTAAGTTTCAAGAAAGGATCATCTCTTTAAGGATCATTTTTAATAAAATACACAATAGTTTTGAAAAAGAAACAAATATCCCCGAGTACATAAAACTTAGCAAAATCGACAACGCAAGAAAACAAAACATAGCATATCAGACCCTAGATGACAAAAAAAAAAAAAATGTAAAAGACGAAAACAAATATGCATAAATAGGTAAGTGATGGGTAGAAAAAATGAGTGCTCATTGAGAAAGGGTCAATAAAAAGGTAAGCCTTAACATAAACACAGACACATACACAAATTACACTATAACATAAAGACACCTTTCCCTCGAATTTCATCCTCATGAGTCTTCTAAATTTATACGCAACATAACTAAAGACTTAATCAAGCAAAATCAAAGATAAATTTTCAATTCCCAACTCGGGCCGAGTAGAGATAACCAAATACAAAGAATAGATAAAGTAGCAACCACGTGTAAAAAAAGCAAAGTTCTCATATTCCGACACCATCAATCTGTTTCATGCTTCGTTACATTTAATTACTTTTGAGAGAGAGAGAGAGAGAGAGAGAGAGAGAGAGAGAGAGAGAGAGAGAGAGAGAGAGAGAGAGAGAGAGAATCATCCCAACCAGTTAAATTGGGTAGGACGAGTTAAGTCGGATGGCAGTTTTTTCTCCTCAGAATATGTATTACCACCGTGATGCATTAGATAAACTGCTCTTTTTTTAAACTGAATTAATCGTTAACACGCAATTATCATTAACAATGATTTTTACTTAAATAACATACAGTTCATGTCAGACTACTCAAAGGAAACGAAACGTAAAATTACCATAACAAACACCGATATGTTAACACCAAAATTAACTTGAGATGAATACCCGTTAATCCTGCACTTCCATTATTTAAATGTAAAACATGTATAGGTCGGCCCAAGGTAAACATCAATAAAATATATACTATATTGTATACCTTTCGGTCCTGCACACACACATATTAATAACGTAAAACAGACCCTTCGGCATGGACAAACATCAATAAATTGTAAAATTATACAACATTTGGACCTCGACATACAATAATTAAATGTTAAATACACATCCTTCTGTCCTCATCATCCTCAACAGGGGATCTTAAATTCAAGTATTCTATTAAATAAAACAGCATATACATACCAGTGCAAACACACATGGACATGATAACGTTTACGTACATGGCTGACATAACGCAGGCCTCAATAATGCGCAAAAGTTTGTCAGCGACGGGAAGTTTTCTTGTCCAAGTTTTCTGATATAAGCCCAACATTAAAGAGAATGGAAAGCAGGGGGCCAAGATCGGCTTTTTCTTTTGTGATCGGAGGACGAGCACAAAATTAATCTGTATTCACCAATCAGGTCCGCCCAAAATCTGCTCCAATGGAGGACTCTGCCTTTCGGGTTTCGTCTGGACAGCAATACTGTTTAGTACACTCTAATACATCTAGAGTGAGCGTTATGCCTACTTCAATAGAACAACTCCCTCTCTCTTACTGTAGTCTCTTTCTCACACACACACACAAACACACATATATATTTTTTCAAATCAACAGTGGTTCCAGAGAGAACAATTATACGAAAAATAGCACATTAATCCTTTAACTACTGACTAGGGCTGAACTCGTGTTAAAGCGCCAATTTTATATATATATATATATATATATATATATATATATATATATATATATATATATATATATATATATATATATATATATATATATGTATGTATGTGTGTGTGTAAATATATATATGTACACACACACACACACACATATATATATATATATATATATATATATATATATATATATATATATATGTGTGTGAGTGTGTGTGTGTGTGTGTATATATATATGTACATATATATATATATATATATATATATATATATATATATATATATATATATATATATATATACGTTGTACTGTGTATGAGCCTCACCTTTTTTACAACAAACTATTCACCTATGAAAAAGCCAGTGGGTGATTCAGATGCCAACAAAAAGGGTGAACATCCTCATTTCACTTATTTACCTTTACAAATCATCCTGTCATCTAGTAATAAACGTTGTACTTTGTAGCCTGCTGATGAAGCTGAATATATTTGAAGAGGAATGGACCTCAAAGCCACCGACACCGCACCACCAGCCCTAGTCCGGGGCCCCCTTCCCCAAAAATGTCTCTCCCTTGACCTAGTTTCGCATGCAAAGAGACAGAATCGGCGCTAATCCATTTAAAAACAGCCAGCAGCTCGCAATACAAAACAAAAAGACAAAAAATAAATCGTTTCAAAGTGGGAAGTATACTTCGGGGAAAAGGCTTTCCGGCAGAGATAAATGACTCTTTGGATGTTCACTTTTCCACTCATTTTCCCCATTCACAAGCATTTTTCTTTGGTTACTTTACTACCAATTTTTGTTTGTATAGTTTCAAGTTCATCTTATGTATGTGTATGTGTGTATATATATTTTTATATATATATATATATGGATATATATAAATGTAAATATATACTGTATATATATATATATATATATATATATATATATATATATATATATTATATATATATATATATATATATATATATATATATATATATATATATATATATATATACATATATATAGATAGATGTATGTATATTTTTTTCATTACAAAATTCAAGGAGTTCAAAGAGAAGGAAGTTAAGTAGATGAGAATTATTGTTTTGCGTTAACGAGCGGAGAAAAATAATTGGTTAGGGAAATGAATTTGCACAAAGAAAAATTACACACACACACACACAAACACACACAATACACATATATATATATATATATATATATATATATATATATATATATATATATATATATATATATATATATATATATATATATATATATATATATATATGGTATATATAGTTAATGTAAAAACAATTCTCATCTCCCTTAACTTCCTTCCCTTTTAAAACGCCTTATTTATTTATCATTTTTATTAAATTTTCATCGGCTATTTAGTTACGTTTCCCTTTCTTGATATTCAAACCTTCCAAACCAATTTAAACTCATCTAATACATCAGCACTTTTCTTTACACAATGGCCTGATCTTCCACTCCTTAAGATTTTTTTTTATATAATTACATTTCGATAATTCTCACTTCATACTTTTACTAGTGAAACAAAACTTTTACATGCTGCAGTCAAAAACAGATGTACGTTGTGTGTTTGCTTTTTACGAGGCTGAAGTATGTATATCGTATACTGGTAGAGCACTTTGGTAGTTTTTCCCGACGCACATGATACAACGAAAGAGGGGGGAGGCAAAGCTAACATAAGAGAAATTTGTAAAACTTTAGTTTTGCAGTTTACTATTCCGATCTTGTTTCACCGTCACTTATAAACATTCCATACTGTGGGCGCTATTTAGCACATTAAGAACCTTTTCGGCTTGCTCCATACGAATGCGTTTACATTTCAAATACAACAATAATAACAATGTAATACTAAAGAACTAAGAGAATAAAGAAAAAACTTACAAAACACTATAGGTAGTCTAAAAGAAAAGCAAAAGATGCATAATATTGATTCATAAATGCTAGCGGTTAGGACACTAAATTACTAACACAATAAAAAGGTTTTCCTTCGACATAAGATAAAAAAAAAGAAGCACAGTTAACATTTCTATACAGAAATTAAACTGATATTTATCATTCAAAACTCTGAATCATCCTGAAAAGGCAATTAAGCCAATGGAAAATCCCCACACCTTCAAGGGGTAAGGCAAGAAACTAGTTCTCTCCATACTTCTCTATCCTGTGCTCTATCTGCCTGAACTCCCATTAGGTATAGAGCTCCTTCAATCTCATTTCAGTATGATTCCTTGGAATTCAGTCACGCTGCTTTCTTCCTACATGTTCAAACAATCGTAAGTTACGTCCACACTACAGCAAAACATGTTATAAACACACGTCGCCAACTCATCGTCCCACATCACACACAGGTTGAATACAGGTCGGCGACTTATTGGGAGACCCAATTAGTGCTTCATGCGATTATCCAGCATTTGCCAAAGGTTCGTTCTCCATTTACGGTCCTTGACTTGTTTTCATTTTGTTGGCGATGCGGGTGCGATGAGTTGGAGACTTGTGCCAATGACATGTTTCACTGCAGTGTGGGTACACCCTTAATCTTTGAGATCTCAGACTTTTTCCAACGTCTTAATACAATATCTCTCCACCATCTCCAAGTACGTGATATGATCTTCCCATCGTCCTCCGGCCATGAATCTTCAAATTGTATGGCCACAACTTCTCAAAATCTCCCCATTTTCTTTGTCAGTGCCCTGTTTCTGCCAGGGTAGGGCAGGCCGTATATAATCATCACATTTTTGCTCTCTCTACTTATGTATGCAAATTGTATGCATATCATATAATAATTATTATGATACTTGCTCATCAAGCAGGGTCTTGCAGATACCGCTAAAAAGACAGAACAAAGACTAAGAAAAGAAAAAATATCCTTTATTACATAATTCGCTGATTAACATTTTAAGACCAAATAAACGTGTGTGTGAGAGAGAGAGAGAGAGAGAGAGAGAGAGAGAGAGAGAGAGAGAGAGAGAGAGAGAGCATCCATGAGGAATCTATCTTCTTCATAAAATATTCCTACCACTTCCCTCCCTCCCTCACTCACTCTGTCACACAACACACACACAAACGTTGGGAAACAAGCAATATTTACACGCCCCTGACAGCTCTCACGACACTTTTTTCTGCGTAACAATGTCTTTGCGTCAACTGTAAATCTCCAGTAATGTGCTGGGCTGTTTACTTATGTATAAAACCGACACAATCACATGTTACCGAGAGCAAAATTTAGAACACCTGAGCCTGTCTCTCGGGACTTCTGGGGAGGAGAGCAAATACCAACACGTCAAGAGGACACATCGATTCATATGAGAGGCAGGTAGGTAGGTAGGTAGGTGCAAGGCAACGTTATTTGATGGCCTGGTAAAATGTAAGAGTGAACGACACCACAGCCTTAAAGGGGAAAAACTGCAGGATGTGTCATGAACGCCGATAGGGTCGTGTTTCTCCATTTAGATGTGTCTCCTGTTCGTTTGATGGTGCATATAAGCATATTTACTCTTGAAATAAAGAAGCACAAGGTGGAGGGGAGAAAGCGTATCTGGCAAGTAACAAGGTCCATCGTACGCTCTTCAAATTAAGGGACCCAAAATCAGGGCCACTGTAATTTCCTCAGACTCCAAAACTGAACGCTGTTAACTTCATCACACTTCTTAATTAGGGCCACTGTTACTTCACCACCTAAAAAAACCTGGGGAATTGTAACTTCATTAGACTCCAGGCTAAAAACTATAGCATAACCACGCTCGGAAATTAGGGAACTGTTTATTCATTACACATCAAAACTAAAGGTATTGTACCATCATCATTGTGAAAATTTAGGTGCACTATAACTTCATGTACCGCAAGCAGGAATTGTAACTTCATAGGGGTTCGAAATGAAGACTTCACAAATTGGAACACAGCACTTTCATTAATTTTTAAACTCAAAGACTCGCTAGGGACTCTGTAATTTCATCAGTCTTTAAAACTGAAAATGTTAATTTTATCGTATCCCAAAATGAGAGCATTTTAACTTCGTTAGACTTTAAAATTTGTGGCTTTGTTACTTCATCAAAATCCAACATCACTCATTGCTCTTTCCTACATCAGACAGGGGTAAAAATTCGAGCTTCTGTTTTTCTTTCCAATAAAAATGGGAAAACTTCAATAAAAAGATTTCCATGAAACTGTTAATCCCAAAAGACCTTTGGCTTTACCTGGCGTTGTGCTCCATACTACAGTACCCGTCACTTTTACAATTTTCATCTTATCCTTGAACCTTTCAGTATCTCCACCAGCTTCCACCATTTCCATATTTCTAATCCTATCCTATCCGCTGTCAACATTATCCCTTAATGACTGCGCACTGGGAGGATGCAGCGGTATCGTAACAGGTGGGATGGATCCAGGAGCTACGCCCAGAGACTCAAGTCTCATGTTACGTTAGTTTGGCGTTCTTAGTTTAAAATAGGCAGGACCCACTAAAACAGGTCGGCCAGACAATGGACTAATGATGAAACACCTGAGTCGACTTGATAAAGTGAGCCATGGCCCACGATTTACAGATTGTAAACCAAGGAGAGTTAAGTATTTAGTACAGTTGCAAATATATATCGGTTACTCGAGGAAATTTTCTTCATTTATTGAATGTCTGAGGTATTCAGAGTAATCTTCATTACAGTTTACGCCAAGATATGGTTTAAAACAATAAGAATACAGAGTTCTTACCCTCACAGTTGTGACGTGTGAGGCTATATTTTTTAACAAAATAACTGACTGACAAATAATTAGGTTAATGGTAGACTACCATAAAAAGAAAATTGATAAAAAACTGAAACTATTAATGCAAAGACGACGGATGCTTAAATGTTCTGTTGTATCGACGAGCGATTAGTGGGTCCTGCCTCCGATGAGCCCGTGTGACGTCACTGTCTGGCCCACCTGTCTTAGTGGGTCCCGAAAATAGGTAACATCAATACTAATGGTCACATGGAATTCTGTTGCTACTTTTCTAAACACTCAGCTAACTGCATGACATCACTACATTCGGAATCCTTCCCCCTCCGGTAAACTACCATCCATCCTCAAAATTTCAGTCGCTTCTCCTAATCATTCAAAACAAAAATATATTATCCTCAAGCCTTCTTTGTACAAGCTTTTCTTAGCGATTTCGTAATCTCCCATGTACACTGACGAACATTCTGTGAGTAAACAATTTCCATCACGGCCACTACTGAGCACATTTGCACGACATTCCGCTTTCATTTCCAGCAGGCCCTCCTAACCAATCAATAATGCTATCTCTCTTTCCCTTACATTCCTATCACTAAGCACAGCCATCTTGTCTCACTCTCCATAAACATGCACATTATATCAATACATACATACATACACACTATATCCCTACATACACATTATATATATATATATATGCATATGTATATATATAAAAAGAGAGAGAGAGAGACCTATCACTTAATACATTAAGAAGTGGAGATAAGCTCATCTTCAGGGGAACTGTCCAGCCATGGGAATGCCTTTGTGTCTGCATCCTCACAATAAGTTCATTCAATAACTTCTCGGTCAACCAGTTAAGTAATTAATGTACCCTTTTGCTCGCATTCAATACCGAGTTTAGTATTCTGGATACGTAAATGAACACGCCCATCTAATACATAACACCGGAGTAAATGCTGGAGCAAGTACCGAACAGGAATTAAACGGAATATCATATTCATATCCATGTTTACATGAAAGATTCAATCAAGCAATATTCAAATATGATTTTCCATAGAATTAGATGTCGACAAACAAGAGATTACTATAAGAATTCGATGTGAACAAACGAGAGAATTACAAAAGAATTACAAGTAAACAAACTCGAATAAATCACTTTCGACGAAAATCCCACATGGATATTACGAGTTCAAAAGTGCTCTTGTCAAAAGTGAGCCCTTGAATACAAGCAAATCTTCGACGCGCACACGCAGAGAGAGAGAGAGAGAGAGAGAGAGAGAGAGAGAGAGAGAGAGAGAGAGAATCACACGTGAGAGTCCCTGAGAGTTCGTTCGTATGTGTTTCGTGTATTGATCCCTTACTTGTGTCCCCTCTAACCTGTTGAGCTTCCATACACATGCGCGCGTACAAATGCATTTACAACACGCCGTCTTGGAAACTATACGTTCACAACTGTACGTTGCGCACACAAGAGAGCGTTCGTGCAAAAAAAAAAAAAAAAAAAAAAAGGTACTGAAATGCTAGATCAGCTGCTTTTGCGTTGGTCTGCCCTATGAATAGGCATATCAATTGATAATAATGTAAACATTTGCAAAATGTATTTCATGAGATCTGTCTACCTGTTGCTGCAAGGTAAGAAGCTCTCCAGTTCACCATCTTTATTCATTAAAAAGCTAAATGGTAATAATAGGCCAAAGCTTTAGCTCACTTTTATCAGCGCATTTTCCTACTTCTCTCTGTTTACAATTTTTAAACAACATATGTCAAACTAAATTTACCTAAACACGGACAATGCATTTCACGTTTATGTTCATCACATGAACTTTAATGTTATATTGCACTGAATTTTCTACGATTTTATCATTCTAATATTTCGCCATCACAAGTATTCAGGCGCATCCACACCTAACTTCCATAAACCACAATGAAACCTACTAACTAACCATTAATTCAGAGAATAAAATGGCTCACCCTCGACTGACGCTTACCGTATGTCAGGAGCATTCATGGTTAACTTGCCTTACAAAGCTCTAGAATGAACTCAACAAGGTCCGGGTACCAACGTTTTCTTACCCTTAAACAAAGACAAGATGATGCCATAGAGAGCGTGGCAGAACCAATCGATGGGGGATTGATGGGGGGAAGGAATCCAATTTATATAGCGTGGTTGGGTGAGGGTTGGTGGGAGGGGGGGTGTTCTGTGCTTGAGGGGGTCCAGGGGAGGGCGGCCAATAGATCTCCGGATCCCCTCCCCCTCCCAACTTCCCGGGTCCCTACTCTTACCTTTCATGTCTGCTCTCCATAAAAGCATTAGTTTGATGGCCTATAAAATTAACCATTTATGTGCTCGGATGGCATAGATCCAACGTGTGCGAGGGATCGGGACATCTTTGATCAGACATTGAATTTATAGGCAAAAGACGGGGCAAGGAAAGCGAGAGATAGGATAAGAAAAAAAAAGGTCACTTAATCACTGCGAACTAACAAGTAAAAAAAAGAAGGGGCAGGAACACAATCTTACTCTTTTCAGAATAGATAAAAGAAATAAATACGGTATATTTAAACAAATTACTACAGTTTCTGTAAAAAAATGTGACATTTCTTTTAGTCTGAATCAACGTGATAAAAATTTTGTGTAAAAACAACCGTTCATTGACAAAAACGTATCGTCCCCAAACAAAAGTATTTACCTCTTTTTCTGAAAGATTTTTTTTCTTTTATTCCCATGTGAAGAGACCCAAAAAATCAACAAAATTTGAAGTCGACAAGCGCCTGCCTGCTTCTAAAAATGCTAACCAAGAGTTATAAACGAAAATTTATGTCCTTGTCCTCTCCAACAGACAGCACTAACGGGTTCAGGTAATTCCAATCTAATGAGAGAGAGAGAGAGAGAGAGAGAGAGAGAGAGAGAGAGAGAGAGAGAGAGAGACAGAGAGAGAGAGAGAGGTGTTTAGAGTTCACTGTAATGTATGATTTATATGCAACGTGTTCCGGGTTACCTGGTTTGGCTGATAACAACAACGTTTAACTCCATAAACACAAATAATAGTAACACTAATCCTACCATCGATGATACATAAAAAAAGAAAGTTCTGAATATGATCGGGTACGTTCTGGAAACTACTTTACTCTACAAAGCCACACAAAAAAAAAAAAAACACTAAAACCCTAATCGGTCTTTCGCAGTCACTCCGAAATGACCGGGCGACACGAAATCCCTGGGGCTGTAAAAACGAAAATCCAATAAGGAATGTTCACAATCAAAGGCCAATAAAATCCGGAGTCAAAAGGATATGCTCCATAACAAGATTACCAATATACGAAACCCTAAGCGGGCTTGAAAATACAGCGCTTTGCAATGGTAAGAAAATAAAGTGGGAATGCAACCGGGGGCTTGAAAGTATGGCACATCAAGATTTCAACCATTTTATTACATACATATAAATGTATACGAGAGAGAGAGAGAGAGAGAGAGAGAGGAGAGAGAGAGAGAGAGAGAAATGAATCACAGAATTGGGTTTCCAATCCATGGGTTGAATTTCGGTTATTAACTTAGTTACTGACCAATCTTTATTTTTCTTTTGGTATAGCTTCTTCTGCCTCATGATAAAATTCTCATATAGCACAATCCCTTCTTTAAAACTGTACATTTATCTTAAGGGTGTGTCCAAACTACAGTACAATTGTAAACACACATCGACACCTTATCGGATACATATAACAATCAGGGTAAAAACAAGTAAACGACCAAAAGTAGAGAACTAATCTTTGGCCAATACTGAATAATCACATGAAGCTCTGGATATGTTCACCCATAAGTCGTAAACTTGTATACTACAACCTGTTTGTGATGTTTGTGCGATAAGTTACCAACGTGTATCTATGTTGCTTTACTATTGAGAAAGGCACCCTACCAGTTTGAAGAAGATGTACTTTTCGTGCTTCACAAAAATACTTCTGTTGTTTAGAAAGAATACATTACACAACGTTATCTTCTTGAAAGTAGTTACTACTAAGGGCACAGAGCATAAAAGAATTTTCAGAATGACAATAATTTACTTACATGATTTTAAGAGACCACTCAGTCTTTTTCCTGTTGCTTTACTTTTGCACTTAAATAACTATTCCCAAGACACTAATACTTAATTCACATCAACCTATTATAAAGTTTATTATTCAGTGAGAGAGAGACAGCAAGAATACCTGCTGATTACAATATTGTTTGCCCCCTGTACTAGAAATTAAACAAACTTTCTTTAGCATGCAAACGTATTTAGAAGTATTAAATCTTTCATGGTGAATTTTGACGCGGCGCTGCTACGCAGGAGTGCGTTTGGGCTTACGTGAAGCGATCATGTAGTGCGTGTGTAAGGCACTGTGGGTGCATTTAAAAATTTTACAGTTTCGTGCAGGCCCGCTGCCCATAAGTCGACCCAACTGTGACTGGCTACCTGCATCAGCTAAGGTCGGGAAATGAGCATGAGCCAAGAAACCTCATCTCATAGGCTTTCGGAAACTTCAACAGCTGTTTCGGTGCAAATCGCCTTTAAAACTAGAACGGACGTGTAAAATATTCAATACACATACGTTTTCTATATGTACATACATACACAAACACACACACACACATATAATATTATAGTGTACATGGATAGTTACTTACTTTACTGTCAAAAATCCCATTATTATAATATTTACCTGCTTGAGGGTTTTCTTGAAGGATTTTCTGTCATATAGCTTAACTGAAAATAAGATTTCCCAAACAAAAATAACACTTACAGCGACATCGAAGGAAGAAAAATGCCGATAATTCTATCTACACAAGTTGAAAAGGTATATTTTCTTACTACCTCGACAAATGAATTTTAGCTGCTAAACTGTTTAAACAGAATCTGTACCTGCAACAAGATCACTTTTAAAATATATACAAAGGTGTGGTTGATGTACTTCTTTGTCATTTTAAGAATCAATTTTTAACTAGTACAAAAATGCTAAGACGTTAAACACTACATGAAAATTAAGTGACAACAAAACGTTTCCACCATTTATCTGCTAGGCGATTACTGTATCTAATGTTAAAGAAAATATGAAAGAGGACACAATATTTTCCATACTTGAAATTTAAGTAAATATTACAGTTCCTTTCCGTGGGCAGTAACGACATATTCTTTCATAAACAAATGAAGTAATCACTCCATAATTTTCACAGCGAGAATAAAAATCCTACCAGCTGGAAAAATGAAAGAAACACAAAACGTTTGCATAATTAAGGACTCAAATACTGCTGCAAGAATTTAAGAAACAAACTCAAATGAAAATATAAAAGAAAAGAGGAATCAAGTACTTCCGGATTGCATTAAGATTCCTGAACCGCTTTAAAAAGTAATGTTTTAATTTCAAAACATCCTTATAATATGATCGCATCGGTCACATTTTCACAGGAGAAAAAGGAAACCCTTAGGTTTTACTAGGGGAAGATTGGCCCAAACAAGTGACTTAGCAACCGATCAGTGATTTATCAATAAGCCTGCCATTTATTGTCACGAATATTAATATCAACTGTATAAAAAGAGATGCCACATATACTAAATACAGATAAGATAAAATTTAAAATAACAACAAATCTGAGGTGAAGTAGGACGGATCGATGAGATAATACTAAAAGGTAATCATCTCATGCCCTATGGCTATTAGCAGTCATAATTCCCAGGCCCACTAAAATGTCCTTTACAAAATTCCACTCCAACAAATCACAGTTCTCGTTACCTCTTAACTCAACATGTTACTTGAATGCTTCCTTTTTTTGTCGATGCGACCATATTATCAAAGTACACAAAAAATATTACAGCTCTGGCTGACAAACTAATCATAGTACTTGCGAATTACATCAAATATCCATTCTGACTGACTCCATTTATACGCGTTCGTTGAGGTTGAGAGCGAAGATTCTTCGAAGGAATCATAAAGGCAAACTGATTCAGCAGTTCCCCCAAAAGAGGTGGCGAGAGAGAGAGAGAGAGAGAGAGAGAGAGAGAGAGAGAGAGAGAGAGAGAGAAAACAATGGTCAAAACTATATCCATACTTCAGCTGTTGAATCGTGAATGCACTGTGTGTAGAAAACTTCCAAAACATTGCTCACTTCTTAAACCTAAACGGAAGGCTCGTCAACCGCAAATCGAAACCCATACATGAGTTTACCATCCACACTCACGGTCCTGGTTACCAAGACACTTCTTAGCCAATTCCTTTTACTCGTACATATTCTATGTAGTACTTCTAGATCCACATACCTCCTAACTCTTTCCTTCCAACACTCCCCAGTTATGCAGTTGCACCTCATCAAATGGTTTTCCGTCAATAACTCTCATTTCCTCATTTCTACACTCTCTTCAGCTTTCCTACTCCGCTACACCTATAAAACACTTTCCGTACACAATCTGATCCCATCTTGGACTTCAGGTAATTCTTCGTATTTCTCCTTTTTAACGTTATCCTATTTAATAACATATTCTCTTTACCTATCACTTCCTTGTCAAACTCAAGTTGTCTTAATCACAATATACTGCTACATTTTCACCCCTTTCCTTCCGATTTAATGTTCCTACTTATTTTGATTTTCGCGTCAAGCAAATACTGATTAGACATACCTTCAGTCGCTCAGCTTCTCACTGTTACATACATCAACTTGCTCTTCCTCTATTATATACTAAAAAAAGACTATCTATTCTCATATATGAATACATATACACTCATTTACAAACATACAGTAACCTCACTCTACATATCGATTGCGGGTTCGGATTCTGCCACAGATCTCAGGGTCCCTTTTTTGGGTGATGACAAGCATATCCAAAGTGTTAGATTAGAAAGCCGATAACTTATAGAGAGAAAGGTCATTGTGGCTATCACAAATACATAATCACCATATAAAAAAGTGACCAGTGGATGCACAGACACACACACACACACACACTCTCTCTCTCTTACATCCACACATACATGCACATACACACATTTATACATTGCATATAATTTATATATATATATATATATATATATATATATATATATATATATATATATATATATATATATATATATATATATATATTATAATGCAATTCACCTTTTTACTTGTTTTTATCTGCTGTGATAACGAGAACGCATTCTATTTGTGTCGAAAAAAATAAGTCGAAAAATGTTTATATCCTCGACTTTTATAACATAAAATTATATCCATCATATGAATTCCCTCACTTTACATATTGGAAAAAATTGCTTAACTGTCATACTGAGGATGGAAAAAATCTTTTATCTAAGCTACGAAAAAAAAATCAAATAACGTAAAAGCCAAGGGAGGCAGAACCACGACGTCCAGTGGGGAAGAATTTGAGTTTGGTATTCAATCTGGAACCATGTCGATTGAATTTGAATTCCCGTGACCTCCCTTTTGAGGAGGCAAAAATGCACTGTTCTCCATTTAGATCTAGTCCGCGTGCCCCAGGGCCTTGGGTCCGCCTGATGTTCCATTCCGGGGTCAGCCCATGGGGAAAATGACGCCTTCATCACCTGACATTTCAAAACATGGCAACATGGATGATTCTTTCCCGGATGTGTATGTGTATCTCTGTAAGTATATATAGTGTAAAGTACACACGCACAAACACATACATATACAATATATAATACATACACACAATATAGTATAAATATATATATATATATATATATATATATATATATATATATATATATATATATATATTTTATATATATATATATATATATATATATATATATATATATATATATATATATATATATATATATATATATATATATATATATATATATATATGTATATACATATATATATATCTAAAACACTTTCACCCTGACAAGGAGCAGTTCCACAGTAAAAACAACACAATAGGCACTGCAGCATTCATGCTTTAACTGTTGAATCATGAATGAACATGTGTGTAAACCTCCACAATACACGTCGTTTCATACACGTACACAGAAGGATCAGCAACAGCTAACCTATTTCACCACATGTACATATCTCCATTTTTCTTAATTTCCTCATCCTTCTTACTCAACATGGGCCATGCAAACAGCTCATTGCAACATCTTCAAACTCCTTTACTCCATTCACATTCATCATGCACACTTGCACTTAACAGAACACAGTTACCTCATAATTCCCTCATAACTTCCAACACTGGCTTCCATGGATAATTTAAACTCTCCCAATCTTATGCACAATCATCGTGATTGCTGTTTTTTCTATTCTACAAATAAATCCCTCTCACTGTTGCACCATCCATATTAACCCTCATCGCTCAATCTCCCTGGTTTCCATTTACACAAGTTGAAAAGGTGCATTTTCTTACTACCTCGACAACTGAATTTTAGCTGCTGAACTGTTTAAACAGAATCTGTAACTGCAACAAGACCACTTTTAAAATACTGAGGTGTGGTTGATGTACTTCTTTGTCATTTTAAGAATCACACTGACACAAATTTCTCTTCTACAAAACGCTTTTATACCCTTTTATTAATTTCTGCAGTTTCTCTTCACTATTCTAAATCAGTACTGCATTAACTACAAGCATCAACCATTCTCCACTACACGCATGGCTCATTTTTTTAGCCCACAATTTTGCCTAGAGGCATAACACAATCATGACTCACATCTACTTACACACTAAACCAGACACTCTCCCATCTACATATTCTATCAATCGACTGGCTTCAGTCATTTAATAAATCTTGTAATAATACACAGCAGTTTTCTCATAACTTTCATACATACTCAACACCCAGGACACTACCTCTCTAGACTTTATCATAAGTATTTTTTCAAGTCAATGTCATCCAAATACGACTTTTCCACGTCATTTAAAAACTTCTCACATAAACTTGTCCTTGTCTAAACTGCTTGCATTTAAAGCCAAATTTTTAATCCTCTCTCTCTCTCTCTCTCTCTCTCTCTCTCTCTCTCTCTCTCTCTCTCTCTCTATATATATATATATATATATATATATATATATATATATATATATATATATATATATATATATATATATATATATATAATGTATATCAAATGTCCTTGTAGATGCGGGTGCGTGGATGCGTGTCAGTCTTCTGCAATTACAAATTAAAACGAAGAGCAAGACTGAACAGGATGGAATTAACATCGACAAAGACAGGTCGATGAACGGAAATAGACGTGCAAGATAATCGACAAGTGCCTGGACACTTACCTCAAGTACAAATACTGTATTATAAATAAATATGATCAGCAACAATGAGAGAGAGAGAGAGAGAGAGAGAGAGAGAGAGAGAGAGAGATGGTGGGGATGGAAATTTGAGGTACTGTTATCCTCTTCACGAAGAAAGTGCTACAGATGAAATAACTACCAGGGGAGAATCATGGTGAAATGAATCAAGGGTGATAAGCGAATACATGTACACACACACACACACATACACATATATATATATATAAATATATATGTGTGTATGTATGTATTACATCCAAAGCTACATATATTCGAGTGCTACCTTGTAAATGAGTGTATAGTAATTTACGTAGATTAAAAGTAGCACTAACGCAAACGATAACACAAACCGTAAGAGAAGTGATAATAAAATTAATTACTATCATTATCACTCTTTCTCTAAACATCATTTTCATAATCATTGTTGTAAATATTGGCGTTCGCTGTTACTGCTGACCTTTGCATTTACAACAACGGCTTAACATAGGTAAAATTACAAATCATCCCGCCTAATCCTACCAAAAAATAAATAAATAAACCATTAAAAATCAAATACACTTGCCTATCGACAAATGCAACCGTTTCCCTTGTTTAAAAAATATATATATATATTTTAGAATTTTCGAAAACAAAATATCTGACGCTGGTCGGTTCGTATGCCGGCGCGTGTAGCTGCACACATTTAGAAGGATAATACACAATTTCATTCATAGGCAAATAAAATTTCACAAAGGGATAAATCGGCTTTTGGTATTGCGAATACCCGGCATTAAATAATTTTGTATTTTCAGCAATCGTCATTTGGATGCATTGTCAAATACCAGAAAGGATTATGGACCCGCATTTGAACACAATGTGAGGTGAAAATTGACATGTATATTTTGCTCCCACGCGCTGCCTACTAATACTGGCTTTATGCAGCGCTGTATAATGCATAACGTGTGTTATCATTTGCAATTATGCAAATAAAAAGTCGAGAGAATTTCCATAAACAGTCCGACCATGAAAGCACTCACGCAAGCGTTTGTAAATGTTTACCGTTTCCTTCTTTGGGAGGAAAAGGACACGATATAATTATAAACATTTCTGTTCAATATCACAGAGTTGCACATAATACTTCCTTAGGCGCATCCTTTCAAAACCATGCACGTTGAAAATAAATTTAGGTTTAGTCTTTGAGATTCTCCATCGGCAAATGTAAAAGCTTTATAACATTTGAATAACTTCCCAACATTTCGTTAATGTGAAATCACCAATTACATACATACATACATGCACAAACACATACACACACACACACACACACACACACACACACACACACATATATATATATATATATATATGTGTGTGTGTGTGTGTGTGTGTGTATGTGGGTGTACAGGAGTGCGCGCGCACTATTACACCATGGAACATATTGGTTTAAGCCGTACTAGACCTTATATTAGTAGTTTTATATAAGAATTAAAAATGACAAGAGAACAATTAAGCATATTGTACCGTTAAAAAGATACTGGAAATATACTCTCCTTCACGTGATAAAGAACAACAGAATTCGGAGAACATACACCTTCGCTCAGCTCAACTAAAACGGCATCTTATCCCCAACTGTTGCATTCCTGTCTCTCCCAAAATCTAAACTCTTGGTATGTAAACACTCACTGACAGCACGAAACCCACCTTTGGTGAAAATTTAGTTGATGTACCCTCAAGATTTTATTTTATTTATTTATTTTTTGCGGACACACCAACAAACCAAAGACAGGACAAAATTCTCTCGTGTTTTACATATGGTAATATCCTCACTTATTGAAAGAAAAATACCCAACGTGACAACAGAAATTTCCCGTGTTAACCCGGGAGTCAATACCAGTTAAATCTTTATATTACAACAAAAGAATCAATGTAATTAACGGTTTCTTTTTTTGTGCCAACTTGATGAATTAACATTCAACAATCTGTTACAAAACATATTGTTATAAGGTCAAAGGCCTGCCGACTATATATTTCACAATACTAGTGTACCTGACTGCCACTTTCTATTCTCAGCCTCAATACAAATAATGGGTTTTGGAACAGATGACACCTGGGACACTTCAGCACTTAACACCAGCAATTTCTCAACGTTTCAATAAATACAGCAAGGTGCAAAACACTTGGACGAAAATCTGAAGTCAGATTCAAAGCTATTCGAAGACCTAAAATGATAGAAATGCAAATGTTCGAGGTGCCAGTTATTAGTTATGACTGGAAAAATGAGAATACACTCAACAAGGAAGGAAGCCAGACTGCTGCAACATTTGTGGAGTAAAGATATTTCTGAGGTGGTAAGCTTTGGCTCCTATATAATCTGTTGCATAAATAAACTCTAAATAGCTGAGGAGTGGAGGTGAAATATTCACACAAGGTGGGCGTTACGTAGGGAGGCTCGAATGAATTACAGATGTAAAATAAAGCCGTGTTAACTATGCTCAAAAAAAGATAGTCTCCATATATAAAGGTCGTTCGCCATCCAGCGATAAAATTAAGAATACAATGTATAAAAACTGTTAGGTTTAAAGGGTGGCAAATCGTTACAACCATGGAGCCCATTTATTCACTAGGCGCGAAAACTGGTGCAAGGGAAGAGGTGAGTGGTTCAGTATATGCTCTTGGATCGAGGAAATACTGAAGTGACTAATGTCCAGTATACTGATGAAGTGAATGTAAACCCGTGGGAGATTTATGCCTAAACTGAATACGTAAACAACAATTGCGACAGAGAGGGCAGTTGTTTATCTCATATAGGTACCACTGTTTTAAGGGAAAACAAGCATTGGCAGAATAAAAACAAATAAGCTTTTCTACTGTCTCGTTCCAAATGACATAATTAATTCTCACCGTGGCAATACAGTTTTGGAAAAAAAAAATGATCTTACGTTACCTTATACTCAATAATCGAAAAGTGAAAAAAATCTGAATTTAGAACCTGACGATCCTGCCCCAGACACGGAAATAAAGATTTGCTTGACATACTTGAAAATCTTAAAAGGAAATAAGATTAACATCACTGGAACAAAAACCCACCAAAACAAGCAAATGACAAAAAGGATTTCCTACGATTTGAAAAAAAAAATACAAATAAATATGTAGCCGCATCCAACAGGATAAGTTGCTGTCTATTGAAATTTATATAATTAGATATAAATAATCTACTCTTTTGGATGAACAGGGATCCCACTAATGCCTAATGCAGGGACAAAACGATTAACGATAACAATAACGACTGACTGATAATGAAATGCAAAGCTCTCTCTCTCTCTCTCTCTCTCTGCCCTTTCATTTTTATCCAGTCCCCACCATCGACGTCTATGAATATAATGGAAGCCATCTGTTTAAGAGAGAGAGAGAGAGAGAGAGAGAGAGAGAGAGAGAGAGAGAGAGAGAGAGAGCTATCAGCCAACTGCTTACCAATACACGACACAACGCAGGTCGCAAAAACACCCACATGTTAACTGCCCTGAAAACGCAATGGGGTTATACAGTACATATTTTCTACTGTACAGTGAAAAAATATATATAAATTAAGTATTGCAAAAACTAGAAAACTCTCCCGTCGCACTTACTGTAACAGATTTAGCAGAATGTAAGGAAATAAACTATACCAATGGCGGGGCAAAGGAGGAGGAGGAGGAGCAGAAGCATTAAGGTCTACTCCCCTTCGTGGTTAGATACTACTGTCGCCCTTAAGGCTTTCACCTTTGACGAATAGCCTGCTCCCTGACCATGTCTATTGAGGACCTGTTGAACGAGACACGTGCTGGCTGAGGGGATTGGCCGAGATTACACGGGACAAAAAAATGGAGGACTATGAATAGTATATTAGATGGTGTATAAAACACTGGAACCCTCAGGCAAAGAAACATTCACTGAAGACGCCCGACAGCGGATCAGTTTTAGAGTCTCACAAAGAACCTTTCAACAGGAGGTTAATCTCTCACTGTACAACCATTTGGAAAAATGATAAACAATGTATGCTATGCGTGGGATTTTGTATTTGTTTTTATGTTGTCGTTTTTGTTATCTGCGCAGTACTGAACTCCACTCTCTTCTAATACTCAGCCAGGGGGTTAAACAATACTTTCATAATAATGATGATCATAGTTTGTATACAGTTTGTCTAGAGCAAAGAATACAATTTTTAACAAATACGGAAGTATATCAATCACCGATACATGGATACGCAAATAAAAATCTAACTTGCACAATGTTTACTGTGAAAAGCACTTGAAGATTGCTACACAATAATTACATTTATATATATATATATATATATATATATATATATATATATATATATATATATATATATATATATATATATATATAAATTTAGTATTTAGTTGTCTCACAATAAAGATATATTTCCACGCTGGGAGAGGCATATTTTCATCATTAATACATGGGTGAATTTGGTGGGCTTTTTTCAGCAAAACTAGAGAATTAAACACTTGCTCAGGTACATAATTCACCTTACATAGTTAAATGGGCAACTGAACTGTGATTTGACAGAGCCTTCATCAATTATTACTTTAAAAATCCATAATGTTGCAGAATGTGGTATTAGAAAATTAAAATCTTTCCAACAGAATATGACAATCACCAAGCATATCGAATACTGCTAAGCTCATTTGTATTGTACCAGCACAGAATAGTAGTGGACCATAGAGTGCTAAATATTTAGTTAAATTATTCAAAGAATATTTGTCTTTTTTCCTTTGCCGTTCCTTTTATATAATGCCAATACTCAACTAAGCAACAACACCAACAACAGTCAATAGTTATTTAACGGACAACATAATCACCCAGCGGTTTATAATTAACTTCTATGTAATTTGTCACTAATTTTGCGAATGCAGCATAAATGTCTTGTATGAGCATATGCTCGCAGATTAATCACGACGAAAACCGATGCCTATCAGAAAAAAAGGTAAACATACGTAATACTTTCAGATGTGTTCTATGCGCAGTCAAAAAACAAATAACCTAAACGCATTACCTGCCATTTCTCAAGAACTTTTTTCTCCAAAACACGAATTCTTTGCAATGAGCAACTCATTACAAAGAATTCAGCAATTCTAAAAAAAAATCAAGACTTCACTCAAGAAAGCACTTCTGAACCTAAAACTTAAAAACAGCGAAAAAAAAAAAAAAATACTGTTGTAGGGGATGAAGGAAAATTAAAACATGTTACCAAAAGCGATGGGAAAGTGTGCAAACGAATGCTGTGAGAGGGAAAAAGTAGAAGAAATAAAAAGAGAGTAAGAGAGGGACACTGCTCGAGGAAAACAGGGGATTCCTGGATGGGATGGGAGAAGGGAGGGAGGGGGGACTATTTAATTAAAGATCACAGGAGAGAAAGGGGATGGAGAGGGGTGGAGAAATGTGATACAAGGGGGTAAAAGAGGGTGAAGAGTTGGAATAAGCGAGAGAAATCATTCCGTTAGAAAAAGGTCCACAAAATAAGATATGAATAACATAGCGTCAAGTTTGCGAACAATGATGTATACAAATAACTGTCAGTAACCAAAAGCCTTTTATAAAAAACGAACACCGTATACGTTACAAATTTGTAATTACCAAACGAAATTTGTTCACAGAGAAAAGGTCAAACAAAACAGTTAAAAGTCAGGGTGACTCTTAAAGGTTACATAATCGATATTGTGTTTAGAATTTTCGTATACATTTCTTCTGTTTAAAAAGTGCGAGGAGGCAAATTTACTAACAAACTTTATGTATATTATAGATACATTATGCATATATATGTATGTATGTACAGTACCGTACATATATAACTACTCTTCCTGACTCATAGTTGATAACACCACACATATCTAGTAAAGTAAGGTCTTTTATCCTTAGTGTCAAGAGAATGATGAATCATAAAATTTGGGCTATAACAAGCACTGGGGAACTTTTAGCCATTCAGCAACTAAGACAGCGAAAACAGGGCGTTGGAGAGATTGCGCAACAAGATAAAAAGAGATCCAGAAAATCAAGGAGATGAAGTACAAGGATCTGAAGATGGAACTGAAAGAAAACCCCATGGTTACACCAAGAAGTAATAGTTACAGAGGTTGGACAAGTAACAGTTACAGAGGTTGGACACGAAAGATGTAAGAAAAGAAGCTGGAATGGTTGTAAAAGCTTAAAAGTGTGTGCAGCTATGTGCCATAGGGACGATGCAAAGACCCATACACTACTACGTCAGGTGTACTGACAGAATTACCACTGCCCCCCTCCACCTTCCCGATCGGTGGCGAGTTAGTGGAAGACGAGGGACTGTATGAAGAGATTGTTGAGTCAACTCTCCTCTACAAAGTGAAATATGAATGCTAAATGAGAATGAAAGTAAGAAGGTAGAAGCTGTAGGGAAGAATTGTTTACTTAGTAAATGTGGTATAAGAAGAAATGAGTACATGGGTTAACCTAGTAGAAAGAATGGATCTGTGGATTTTGAAGTGGTTCGGTCTTCTGGAAAGAATGGGGGATGACCAAGAAAATGGACTGGAATTTGTACTGGATGGGAGGGATCTAAACATTCAGGAAGCGAGTGTGCTTCCAAGATACAGGTGAATGGCGTCGTGTATTTACGAAGGCTCAACACGCTGCCTGTGAGGTTTCTGTGAGGTTGGTGCTGCGGAAGATTCTTACACGGGGGTTTCATCCTCAATTTAGTTTGAATGTGGCAGCGAACATGTCATCTTTTGGAAAATGGCTTAACGACGTGATATATATATATATATATATATATATATATATATATATATATATATATATATATATATATATATATATATATATATATATATATATATATATAATATATATATAAATATATATATATATATATATATATATATATATATATATATATATATATATATATATATATATAATGTATTGGGGAAGGTATTCACTTCTTATAAACTGTCTGTTGTACTGCGTGCTTTCACTTCCGTAGAAACAAGTTGCTCGATAATTAACAATGTTGGAACTTCACTTGTCGGGCTCAGATGTCAGCTATCTTCCAATTTTTTTAAAAGTTTTCCTTTTATATATTTTGGTTAAATGAAAATTATGTTTCCCCTTAAATACATTTGTTTTGTCTTTAATAGTGACCGAGTCTTTATCTTAAAAGGCACAATGTAAAATTCTTGAGAATTTCACTTAGACTATGGGCATTCAGAAATTTTATGTAAGTTCACAAGTCACCTCGAGCTTTAACTGTCACCTCTCCACACATCTCACACACAGTGACACTCCCTGGTCCTGATGCCTTTTTTCTAACTCACTCTCCTTCCAGAGTTCGTATATATGGGTATTCATTCCATGCCGAAATCTCGTATAATTTTCCCAAGTTTCGTCCAGATGGGCTTCCCTTTTCCATTAATGTTTCACGTTTAATTATCTATAAAATTCGTTCAACGGTTGTTATAGAGTTAATGTTATGGTATGCGAGAAGTCACCGGGCGAGGTCAAGATCTCAATTAGTTCTTTTTTTTTGCCCAGTGCTGTATGTGATAAACACTTTGATTCAAATGGGCGACAAACGGTCAAACTCAGCATCTGGGATCAATTAGTTTCGTTATCGCCCCTTTTCTGTTTTGCTCTCTCTCTCTCTCTCTCTCTCTCTCTCTCTCTCTCTCTCTCTCTCTGTCTTTATCAAAGATTTTCTGTATGCCCTCGTACGTATATTAAGATATTTAGTTTATTCAAATGTAGACTCGATTCCATTATATATATATATATATATATATATATATATATATATATATATATATATATATATATATATATATATATATATATATATATATATATATATAATATATATATATATATATAATATACAATATATTTATATTAAATATATATATGTATGCAGTATATATATACATATATATATATATATACATAATAAAATACGGCAAAACACTGGCACAACAAAACACAAAATTCTCTTAATTGGACAAAACTACTTGCAGATTCCTAGTGTCCCAACATGGCCAGAAGAAAACTCCGTTCCCTTGCAATTACCGATTTTTATAATGCTAGACACTACCAGAAGAATTAAAATTCAACTTTCCATACGTAAGAGGTCTTTGTAATTTCCTAACGTCTTGGTTTTTGGGGTTATTTTTGTACAAGTTTTTGTATATCGGATTATCTGCAAGCCAATTTCACTGATATTTCCCAATCGTCACTTAGAACTCAGATTTACACACATCGCTGAGTATTTATACTTCAGTGTTTACTTGCTTTCTCATGCAGAACAACAACGGCACCTCAATCATGATGACCCCAATCTATTCCTTGAATAAGTCTCCATGAGGCAATGAAGCAACTTTGGCAGCAGTTAACCAAGAGGCGCACACAAACCAGGGTTGCCAGAACTGAACACAAAAGTGCTTTGATGTTGGAGTTATCGCCTCCCCTTTCCCAAACTTGCAGATTAATTGTCGAGTTGGCAAAGTCTCATTAGAGTTAATCCTATGATGATAATCACAAGTTTCCATTATTACAGCACAACTCGCCTCCAACAAAGAGCCCAACTCCCTTACAAGTGCCGACTAAACTGGCTTCGCCGAGCCAATACACGACACACAACGATTCCCAACCGCGCTAACCATTTATGTACTAATTAATTCCCCGTCGATTCCGGCACCATAAATTCGGATAAGGCCATTTTTTTCCTAAGGCGACTACAGTAAAAGAGGCCTGGAAAGCATAACTAACTCTCTCTCTCTCTCAAGGTACATTGCATTATCCACGGCATTTAATTCCTGACCGACGTAGCAGGGAACCTGCCCTATTAATTCAACTGCCATTCCAAGAATTAATCTGGTTAGACTTGTGGGATGGGGGTTCGCGCGCGCCTAAAACGGTCCCCAAATTCTCTCTCCTTCTCCCTTCTTTCCGAACAGACGACGGCTGCTAGTGCGAAACGTCTGCTGCTTTACGTTCTGATAAATTTCCTTCTTCTACGTACTTTTCATTCCAAGTCGCTTAAATAGGAAAATGGAAATCGTATTCATTTATTTTATTTTCCCATCATTCTTAGAGTGGTGGGAATACAGCGTTCCCCAAGGATCTAAACTCTTAGATTTAATGGCATGCGTCGCAAAAATAGTGATCGTTTGATAAGTACTTGTAATTATCGTCATGTAATACCCGTGCGTAATCAAACCGCAGCAGCTTTCGTTATGTACGGCATCGACACCACAAATTATGGAATAATTATTACAGAACTGCATACTGTACACATATATGCTACCAATCAGGCTGCAGAATTATTAATACCAGCCAGCAACAACTAAACAGCAGCATTGACAAGTGATGAATGTATCAGTTACGTAAAATTGGTTGCTTTTATAAGCCGACTGAAATATAATATAAGTACTCTTGGTCACCTACAGGGAAGGTTTCCAGGAGTAAACGGAAATTTCTACGATGTAATGTTTTTTTCGAGCTTGCTGATGACAGTATTACCATAATTCTTACATTTCTACAATGTGCGCTGTTAACAAAATATTAACAAATTCATCTCTAAATAATTTTGCACTCTTATAGCATCTTGATAAGACAAATTTGAAAAATTCAAGTTAGCACTTTATAATATTCATTCTACCATTTACATCTAAATTATATCCTTGTTTCCCCAAATTCTACGATATTATTGGTAATTAACCGACCTTCATCGTGACTAACAGGCAAATTTTACTCGTTAACGTTCAACGCTTCATCACAGAATATTCCGTCAAACAAAGAACACAACAAGATTTTTATTTACACACATTTACGTGATGTTGAACGAGTTCAAAACACGATTTGTGTTTAAAAATAATGTGAAATGTTAGATTTTACTGTAAATTTATAAATTAACATACAAACATATCAATCATTACAATCACTATACCTTTGCTTTTCTAAATTCATATCTTGGATGTCATGAGGAAGAGAAACTTCCAATTTTGACAAGTGTTGCATAAATTATAAAAGAAAGACTGTAATATTCCTTTCGTTGATTAATGTCTGTACCTGCAAAACCTGGAAACTTATAATACAGCAATTAACTACTTGATCTAACCCAGGCATCGTGAAAAAGAACAAGTTATGAACACTATGGCGCCTAACGGGGCCGATATATTTAACAGGTGACTGGCATCGCTTCAACTAATGCAATATCTTGACTGGATAGGACTTGGCAAACGGGAATTCCGAAGATGACACTCAAGTTCTTAAGAAAACAGGTACCATGAAGAGAACAAGAAATAAACTATGATTATTACTTTGTTTACATGTAGTTGAATGAAGCAAGTGGATTTCAAGCACACTGGGAGCAAAATTCTGAGATGAATAACAAAAAGAATCCTGTGATTTGCGTAATGAATGTTTACAATAACAAAATTCAAACAGAAACCTAGCTGTGAATAGCAACACTTCCTGGTTCACGTACTTAACTCGTGTAGTAAATTAACGATTGCATCAATACTACTGACAATTAAAGCATTCACGCATGTCGTTTCTTCTGTCTACGATTTTACATGCTATTAGAATGGGTGCGAATGTCATTTACAAAATTCCTCGCCTTTCTGGTGATACACACACAACTATCGTTCCTTATATACTAAAGCTACTCGACCCAGCATGGAAACCAAATCTGTTACTTGAAAATCAACTATATATAAGTATTCAGACACGGAAACAAGACCATGCAATCAATCACCGAACGGTATTCTCCACAGGAATATTACCCTATCTAGATATCCGCTTAAAGACTGTAGCCTTTCCTTTCATGGTATCATGATCCCCAAATATGATGCTGAGGATGGTTGAAAACAATTACATCATACGTCTTTCTTTTCCACTTGCTACTTCAAAATATAATCTAAAATGAGAGTAGTCAGGATTTTTATTAACATGCAAAAATCATAAACTTATCACATGAGAATGTCAAATGCAACAATACAAAAATACAAACTGACAAACCGGGGAGGAAAACTAAGTCATCAATTAAAGAGCTGCTTTCAATGAAATGAAAAGCCCTGGTGTAAACGATAAAATAGCAACACACGGCTGAAGAAAGATGACTAGAGCAAAGACATTAAGGAGCTCGATGAGACACGAAAAGAAAAATTGATGATGGACGCTTAAAATAAGTGCGACAGCATTGTGAGTAAACAAAAATTCAAATGACTCGCTTACTACAGTGACTAGCTATGGATTATACTTGGTAAAACTGACCTCACTGTAATCAAAAGCAGGAGGGAGCGTGACAAGAGATGGAGTCGAGAAAGAAAAAAATATTCTTTACCTCCCTCAAAATTTAATGCACTAAACATGTAACCTGGCACTTACTTTACTTGTCACAAATATATTTATTTGTAATAGCCAATCTCTCTCTCTCTCTCTCTCTCTCTCTATATATATATATATATATATATATATATATATATATATATATATATATATATATGTGTGTGTGTGTGTGTGTGTGTGTGTGTGTGAAATTATAATTTCCGTGTCTGTAACTGCAACAAAAAAATAAATAAAAATCATGACATGCTTCTTTTATTTCATCAGTTACAAACTTCTGGTGTAATTTGCTATTTGACTGAATTATTCAACATATACGCGATACTAATTGTACCTACAAGGAAGCCTATTGCTTTCTGTCCAACAAGTACAAAATATTTTGCGCCCACATTTTGCCAGAAGAATGAAACGTTCATCCACTTTACCTAATTGAAGAAGTTGCATAAGTAAAGGGCAAATCTACACTGGTATCGTCCTTACGAAATGTGTGTGTGTGAGAGAGAGAGAGAGAGAGAGAGAGAGAGAGAGAGAGAGAGAGAGAGAGAGAGAGAGAGAGAGGAGACATGGTGCCGCCTATCTCGGGTGCCACTCTCTTTCTCAGAGATCAAATGACCGGGTACCCTCGTGAGCCGAATAATTAGTCCATTGTTCCTATATTCCCTCTAATTCGGGTTAAGAAGCTACAGCGCATCCTGCTACCAAAAGGAACGGAATACAAACATCATCATCATCATCATCTTCATGAGTTGATATTCACCATGAAAAATTTCTTTATATGACTTTTTTCATGAATGTATGACAAATTTTCTTCGTAATGATAACATTATACATAATGCCTCAAAAAACTATGTATCTAAATAAACAGAGAGTAAACTTCTTAAGCAGGAGTTAGAAAATGAGAGAGAGAGAGAGAGAAGAGAGAGAGAGAGAGAGAGAGAGAGAGAGAGAGAGAGAGAGAGAGAGGCTCAAAAAAGATCACTTTGTTTACTGTCCTCATGAAGGTTTATTATTTCATCGACTAACAGAGGCGGTCTCTTCCTCAAACAAACTCCGGTTCCTCCTTCCCTGCAACCAACAACCGACCGACATCACCACCACCACCTCCACCACCAACACCAACATCAGCGCCTCATTCCCCGCCGTCACTTAATTTACACCTCGAGTCATCATAATTATCGCAAGCAACTCCATCAAGAGCAACATTCGCCGTCGCAACCAGCAACCTCATCTTCATCATCACCATCATCATCAGCATCAGCATCATCATCATCATCATCATCATCATCACACGCACCCAGACATACCGCCATTACCATTACCACAATGACATTCCCCCCTCTGCTTTCATCCTGACCTCCGTGCTGTGTTCGTGGGTGTGTACGTTTCACTTGTGTGACGGGTGTGTGTATGTTTCACTCGTGTTCGTTAGTGTGCGTTTCACTTATGTTCGTGAGTGTATGTTTCACTTCTGTTCGTGTGTGGGTTTTACTTGCGTACGCGATTGTGTACATGTTTCGCTTGAGCGTACATGTTCAATTTGTATGATGCACGTTTCACATGCTTTAATTTTTGTGTACGACGCACGCTTCACAAGCTTTAATTTTTAGTATGACGCACGTTTCTCATGCTTTAATTTTTGTGTATGACGCACGTTTCACATGCTTTAATTTTTAGTGTGACGCACGTTTCACAAGCTTTAATTTTGTGTGTATGATGCACGTTTCACATGCTTTAATTTTTAAGTATGACGCAAGTTTCACATGCTTTAATTTTTAATTATGACGCACGTTTCACATGCTTTAATTTTTAAGTATGAAGCACGTTTCACATGCTTTAATTTTTAGTGTGACGCACGTTTCACAAGCTTTAATTTTTGTGTATGATACACGTTTCACATGCTTTAATCTTAAAAGACTTACGTTTCACATGCTTTAATTTTTAGTATGACGCATGTTTCAACTGCTTTAATTTTTAGTAAGACGCACGTTTCACACGTTTAGCTTTTGTGTATGATGCACGTTTCACATGCTTTAATCTTAAAGTATGACGCACGTTTCACATGCTTTAATTTTTAGTATGACGCATGTTTCAACTGCTTTAATTTTTAGTAAGACGCACGTTTCACACGTTTAGCTTTTGTGTATGATGCACGTTTCACATGTTTTGATTTTTATGTATGACGCACATTTCACATGCTTTAATTTTTAGTATGACCCACGTTTCACATGCTTTACTTTTTGTGTATGATGCACGTTTCACCTGCTTTACTTTTTGTGTATGATGCACGTTTCACATGCTTTAATTTTTATGTATGACACACGTTTCACACACTTTAATTTTTAGTATGGCGCACGTTTCACAAGTTTACTTTTGTGTATGATGCACTTTTCACATGCTTTGATTTTTATGTATGACACACGTTTCACATGCTTTAATTTTTAGTATGACGCACATTTCACATGCTTTACTTTTTGTGTATGATGCACGTTTCACATACTTTACTTTTTGTGTATGATGCACGTTTCACATGCTTAATTTGTGTTTAACTTACATATAGTTAGAGAGGTTCTCGTATGTGTAGTGCATGTATGTTTCACTTATATGTAGTCTGTGAACGATTCACTTGGTTGTAGTTTGTGTTTCAATTGTGTGTAGTGTGTGCACGTTTATTATTTGTATGTTTCGGGTGATAATAACATCAACATTTTTCACTTGTATAAAGTGTATTATGCTATTCCTGATACCCTTATTCTTATGACCTAAAGGTTTCGTTGTATCTTTACCTTTCAATAACAACTTCGAAATGTACAGAATAATGGGAGGGGTTCAATACAGCTATCACTGTAATGTTATGTAAAACTTTCCCTAAAAAACAAAAAGAGCAAACAAAATACTAAAAGCGGGTAAAATCTCTGCTATAAATACTGTATGAGGTCCTTCCAGACTTTCTGTCATATCATGGGCTTGCTGGAAATAAAAGTAGGTAAGAACTGAGGGGTTTTTGGAGGTGAAAACAGCTAAAAGAAAAGGATAAAACTCGTAAGCAACAGCCACAGATTAAAAATTAATGTTAGAAAAATGCATCTATCAGAAAATAAAACAAGAACTCGTTCAACCTGCTATATACATATACTATAACAGGCAGACGACAATCTCGACACTGATCTACATGAAACTCTGTCGATTCGTCGTGTCCTCGATTGAAACAATGACGTGGTACTGAAGGAAGGAGAATGTGTAAGAAACGTGGTGATCTCCTCTTTATACCAAATGAAGAAAACGAGCAGGTATAAACCATAATGTATATTCTACTGTAAACTGAGATCATAACTAAAGTTGGGCAATTTATAGCCTCTAAGGACATGAACTGATTCATGTTTTGTATTAACCACGTTTTCACGAATTTGAGGTTAATGAAATACCATACAACAGAGTTCATAAATGGTGTACGCCAGGCCCGTTTAGAAATATGTGTTCCATTGTACCAACACCTAGCGTTGTGAACATTTACATGATTGGAAAAAATAAGCAGTGTAAACGTAAGTGGAATACGTGTAAATCATTTTGTTGTCTGTGACCTAACCTTCTGAAATAAAAAAAAAAGTAACAAATTCCTGCTTCCTGACCTGTCCTAGCTCAAGGTCACCATGCCCAAACGGTGTCAATTCTACTTTAGAACTGCAAGCATAACAAGTCTAGTCGACTTTAGGATATTACTATATAACCCCAGGCTCTGGTTCCCAACTGGAATCGTTAATTTATGCCTGTCAAGAACCAGGCTTGACTCCAATGTCCCTCTGCTCACATATTTAATAAAATTTCCGAAAATATTTAACACGAAATTCAAAGGTCAAACAGAGGGGAAAAGGGGATTCAATCTAAAAGATCTTCAGTAAAGAAGCTATCCTCCAAATCTAAAAACCTTTCCTCAAAAGCATCCAAGTTATTCAGAGTAAAAAATGATTAAAGTCAGTTTCCTCTTTACAAGCCGACCTTGGCCCAAGGTTAAATTGACCGCTAAGACCAATTGACAAATTAATGTTTCCCAGGCATAATCCTCCTTTCGCCCAAGGAACGTGACAGATATGGGGTATTTCAGAAAGGGAGAGAGCCCTCCACACAACAGTCATAACTAATATGTCTCAAAATATGCTGGAGCTTGAAAAACGTCGACTTGATGATGTCAAGAAGGTCCAAGATATCACAGTACCTTCCCGGCGAGATGTTAAGTAAAGAAAACAAAAACCTCCCAGCACGACGGTGATGCATCCAGATGGAATTACGTATTTTCTCACAATCAACAATGTTACTGCAAGAGATACTTCTTCATATTTCGTCTATCACTTCCCATCTCTGTTTAAATGACGATGCTTTAAATACTCACCATAAATGAATGTCATGCAGTGTGCGTGTGTGTGTGTACACATATCTACTATCTATCCTATCTATATATATATATATATATATATATATATATATATATATAGATATATATATATATATATATATATATATATATATATATATATATATATATATATATATATATATATTACATATATATATTATATATATATGCTACTGATATTTACACTAACTTCTCTCCAATAGGATGGCATGAAGGGGTGACAATGACGTTTATAAAGTTCAATGTGTTTGACTCTTGCGCCTGATTCGGCACCTTTTGTTTGTGGTACTTAAAATCAAGAGACTACCTACGCAAAATTTAAATAACAGGAAACAGACTATTCTTGAAGCGTGGAAAATGTCAGGTGCACTTAACGTATGGTTTGCTACGATATTCTGTGATTTTATAAATAAATAACCACATTATCTTGCATACAAAATACTAGCAGAAATCAAGACCTTCATGTAGGTATCTGGGTTTCTCCAAAGATTAATTATATAGCCTTCCTTCCCTTGCATTTACTTTCTCAGCCAAAAAAAAATGCAATAATATAATCAAATTAATACCCTACTATATGAATATATTGGGGGCCTTAAAAAACTAGTGTCTGGCAGGACTGTGGCCTTCAAACCTCCTATACATGAAGCGGTTTAATCTAAAATGTGAAAGGTATGAGAGAGAGAGAGAGAGAGAGAGAGAGAGAGAGAGAGAGAGAGAGAGAGAGAGAGAGAGAGAGAGAGAGAGGCATCAAATTCTAAAACCTACCTCTCTCCTTTCTGATTATCAATGAGGTTAACATAAAAATAGACCTTATGATAATCCATTCAATATCACTTACATCTGAGTGGAACTTTCAAAAACTTTGTTAATTTTCTGTCTTTGCTACTGAGTCCCAAGTCTTGAGACAGTTTGGCGCAACGGTCTGTGGCATTCCTGTTGGCATTTTCATGTGTCGTGTAAATCGTGAGAATTTTTAAACATTTATTTTTGGTCTCATCAAATATATTATCTATTATGATACATTTCAGCATCAGTTACTTCTCACCAAATCTGAATTCTGGGTGGTTCGTGAATGTCTTAATTAAATGCAAAATAAATAATGGAAATAATTTCAAGTATACCTAAATGATTGCGTAGCGCGAAAAAGTCTGTTAGAGCCAAGTATCAACACTGGAATCGAACAGAAACTAAAATATAAATCACTGGGAACTTTTCCAGGTACGCCTTGCCTGGCACCGTTCGCTTTTTCTCCATTATGTAAGAACTTTGTTACCTGCAAGAGCGATTCCAGTAATTTAAGTGTTCAGCCACTTCTTCCAGGGGGCAATGGAATGCATTTAAATGTTCCTAACTTACAATACCTTTAGATTTCAAGGTAAAATACAGAAGCGACCAACTTCAAAAAGAGTTCGGCAAGGTAGAAACATTTGGCCGGAGTTCATGACTGCACTGGATACGTCGCTAGCAAGAGATTCGATTCGGTTCTCTCCCCTTTTTAATTTTCACAGCGGATTCAGAGAATACGACGTAATCCCTCGATAGTCTTAAACCATATTTTCTTTTTAAATTATTTCACTTTTCATCTCCAAATCAATGATTGTTTTGTACGTTAGCGTTAAGTAGTTAAGAATATTGTATACCTTAAACACTCACGCCGGGAATCACTACAAATTACGGAAATAAATATCAGCCAAGTTTTCTGACACATATTGCATTTCTTATACCTGAATATATGCTTACTAATTTACTAACTACACATATTTCCTTTTTCTCCTTTCTCTTTCGCATCCAGGGCATTCCTTGGGGAAGTTGCATTGAAAACAAATGTCTGTCAGGTTTGCTTCTTATAAATGTTTACTAATTTCGAATACCGATAAAATCGACTTTTTTTTTTTATACCTGTGCGCCGTGTTGCAACAAACATTTAAAAATATATTACTACAATATTACTTTTTCTAAACCTTCCACCTTGATATTAAAAACAATAAAACGAGCAAACCATTAACCTGAATCTATACGTTTCCTATGAGTATTCATTCCTTCTTTGAATGATCCAACTCACTACAATAACCTGAAGTAACAGAAAATACATCCTTACATAAGTATGAGTATAACAGTTATTCACATAAAAATAAAAGTGCAAGCAAAATTCTTCTTCTTCTTCTTCTTCTTCTTCTTCGAGAGAGAGAGAGAGAGAGAGAGAGAGAGAGAGAGAGAGAGAGAGAGAGAGAGAGAGAGAGAGAGAGAGAGAGAGAGAGAGAGAGGACAGTCCGCTATCCATGATTTCTCTGGATGTCGCGCAGGTTCTTAAACCATTTAACAATATCTGTACTGAATGCCTATGAAGTACTGTTATCTCTTTAAAGAAAAAAAGTTTCTTCAACAGAAAGAAACAACTTTATTAACGATTCCATTCCACGTAAACGCACAGTTAGCTAACAGAAAGCAGGAAAAACTCTGTTGATAGGGAGATTATACTAAAATCATGGAAAAAGGCAAGACCCTATGTCATTTCAATTTAGCAGAGCTGGGCCAGAACTGAGCATGCGGTTATTATCTTTCACGAATGGTGAAAAAACAATGAAAATCAGTAATTGGTAATTAATCTCTAATCTATATCAAAGAGCAGGTAATTAGCGTTCATAAAATTCTACAAACAAATTTTGCTTCCTTGGTCATATCAATCACGTTTAATTAATTATGGCACAACGACAATGAAAGCGAGAAGCTGTAAAACTTTTACAAAGGAAAAAAACTACTCGAAGCATAACGGGGGCTCTTGTTTTCCAGCTCCTTTTATTATATGATGAAATCTTTTAGAAAGGAAGGCTGGTCGTCAAGTCGTTGGCATCTATAAGGCGGGCTTCCTTTTCAGTCACCTATGCAAAGGCGTGGCTGAATACCTTGCAAAATAACATCAGTGTTCACCGTTTTAGTGAACAAGAAATGTTCATGCACATATAAAAAAACAGATGAGACTGGAACCATCAGAATAAACAATCAACCATACGTCATGCAAGCGAGTACCAGATCCAGGGGCACACGTGAATGCAAGTTTCACTTAAGTCGCCTACTGTCATCAATCAACCAGGCGAAAATAATAAAAATACATCCATCTTTTATATTCTAAACCGTACCCAGTAGTTCACTCTTTCTTCCACGGCACGGGAGTTCCATAGGTCCCTACAGTTGAACTGGGGGCATCGACTGACCACGCCCAATACTACAAACGGTTGTGAATCAGATGTCAGAAGGACACAGACGAAAGCTGTTTGCGTTGAACCAAGGGTACTATTTACCAGAAATAACGATCGATTGTTACTTATTTCCGAATGTTTGATTGAGGCGACAGCACAGGACTTCAGAAGAGACCTGGCTCGGTTCACATGCTTCAGGATCTGGATATTTAATAGGTTCGTCCCACAAGTTCAAAGCAACTGACAATCTAATAAACCACTCTTTATGAACGTTCAATTCCTGTCAAGATACTCTGCATTCAACTCTGTGACTGTTGCTTGCAAAGTACAGCGCCAAAGTACACTGCCTGCACATCAGAGAGGCTAATCTCTCTCTCTCTCTCTCTCTCTCTCTCTCTCTCTCTCTCTCTCTCTCTCTCCTTATATTTCATCCAATGAAAAATGACTAAAAAATGCTAGACTCTCCAACGAGGAAAGTATGATCATAACAGCCGATGTAACCTGAAAAGCGTACTACAAACCTTTTTGGTATTCAAGAGCTTCAAGGATGGAAAGCATAATCAATACAACGCTTCCTCTCCTGACAGTAAGCCAGGTTACGCATGCCTAAATTTCATAAAAAAAAAAAAAAAAAAAAAAAAAAACTACGCATTCTCGTGAAGATAAACTTATGGCCTTCTGGCTAATATCAAGACCCACTTCATCACCTTAAATGATAATTAAACGCTAACTTAGCTCTTGACGAAAACTCATCTACAATTCATACAACCAAAAGCAAGAATAAAAAGTACAAATTTTCCATGACAAAATATTACAGAAATCCATCCCTTCAGAAACAATGAACTGAAGAGTTACAATACAATCTCACTCAAAAATTAAGTCTGAGGAATTACAAAATAATCTGAAAGTATTTCTCCTAACATCACATGGAGCCCATTTTAAGCTCGGCAAGTCACCGCCACATCACAAAACGTGCCTGGAATATATGAATACAAATACTCTTGCCTGTGTTCATGTACGGTAAACAGAAACAGAGCGTATGGCTGTAACAATCCGGATATTTCACAATACTTTAACGTTTTTCCTCACAACACAAAACGCGAAAAGTTGAGGAACCAGAATGAAAATCTCCATCTTGCCGATCACAGACCTTTTGGAAATAAAAAAATAGGAATTATGCTTGCGTTATCACTTGGAATTCCGGCTCCACGAAAATATTTTCGTTAAAGTTACGTCACTCAAAATTTTGTTTAACATTTATTCAATGGACATTTGGCGCACCGGACTAACAATCAAGACCTTCCTGAACAAAGATGTTTTACTTGTACACACACACACATCCATAAATATACACACACACACACACATGTAAACCGAAGTTCAAACTGAATTTGGGTAGAAATTAAACCGTAGTCAGAAGAACTGCGACTTCTGGTGGTAACTTCTGTGACTGGTAGAGCGTCATGCTCAATGGGGCCTAACCATAATATTTACATTTCTCTGCCTTGACCCAGCTTGTGACCCGGGCTCGGCAAAGGACAAAGCTCAGAAGCAGATCGCAAATTCATAAACGGATGGCAAGTGGGTTTGCGAATGATACATGACCCGCACTTTGCAAGACTATGATATTCAAATGTGCAAACACTCCGTCAACAATAGAAATTGGTGCGTCCATGATGGTTCGACAAAAGCACACCGGTTATTAGTCTTGTGCACAAAAATGGGGAGAATAATCGTGACAACACCAACGATAAACAATACAAACAATAATAACAATTATTATTATTATTATTATTGTTGTTGTTATTGTTTGTATCGTTGGTGTTGTTACGATTATTCCTCCAATTTATTATTATTATTATTATTATTATTATTATTATTGAGGTGCGTTTTCAACTGCATACACGAAAAAACGCGAATCGTTCCTTCGTTCGTAAATTACGAAACGTAATAAACTTTTGAAGAAAACAAGCGAGAAAATTTTAATACGGGAAAAATTTTGACGCAAAACTTCAATAATAACAATACAAAGGATTTCTATATTTCCACCTACACAAAAGAGGGACAAACTTACCCTGGGCAACCTGCCGAATTCTGTTAGTTCAAAGTTACACGTCAATATCGCATGTCAGGAATGTTCCCGAATCGATGCGAAATAAACCCGCCGTCAAAAAATAAATCATATTTTTATGCCAAGAATTCCAAATCAGCTCATAATCAGCGAAATAAAACCGGGAAGAAAATCATTCAATCACCCCCTCGCAAGCACTTCAGCCTTAATGAAGTTTACATTAAATTTGCTCTTCATGCTTTTGAAGGGCTTTTCCTTCATTACTCAGAAATTACATAATCATCCATTGGCGAAAAAGAAATTCTCTTTAAATATACATACAGCATACACAGAACAAGTCAATTTACATCAGGAACGTGGTTATTTCTGGCTCACCTTCAGAGTAGTATAATATCTGATATAACTTCATTTGTTGACAATCATTTAGTGACGCACCCTATGAGTCCAATACTCATAAAACATATACTTTTGCAGCAAAAAATTTCGAATATAAACCATTTTACTCGAAATCATATTAACTCCTGTGCCGTACACTCGCACGCACACCAAGACACAAAAGAAAAAATATATATGTATATATAAACATGTATATATGAGTGTGTTTGTATAATATATCACATGAATTATTTGCTGTAAGAATTTCTAGCTCAAAGAAATTTCAGAAATCAACTACTGGTTGACAGTCGTGCATGTTCAAGTACCGTTCAGTTGTCGAAATAATAAATATCCTGTATTTTAGATGCCATATGAATGTGCTCGGCTCTACAATGTACACAACTGAAATTTGACGAGTGTTTTCCTTAATATAATCCAACTCATACAATACACAACTGTATTTTACATTCAAAAGTTGGATTCGTAACTAGTTCAAGAAATGATCTAATTTTAAGAGTCCTTCTACCCGTGATACCTTACATAAGGAAGAATCTTTTAAATTTCAATGTCATTCGCGTTATAGCTATCAATAAATCAATCACTCTGTTCCTTAATCAAAGGTTTATAAAAACTTTAAAGTACTACATGGGGCACTTACAAATACACGATATCAGAAATTTACGTCACGATACTCAGACGACAAGGAAAATCAAATTCCAACTTACTCTAAACAGTGACATAATATAAGAAGAACAAGAAAGCCAAGTTAAATCTAAAACTCATAGGTGCTCGTCACAGAAGTAAACACGTAACTACTTTCTAAAATGGAATTCCCAGGGGTTTTTTCATCACCCTTTCGGTATAATTATTACTACACAGCACAATCCATACTTATAACCACATTATAACAAACAAATTCAATATCGAATACGAAAAAAAACTAAACACACCATCAACAGCCAAAATACAAAGATATTTGCTGTACAAATAAACCGCTACTAAGCAGGGTTTTCAGAACAGTTCGCATCAACACAGCACTTTTGAGAAATCACTGACAGAATTCTCTGACAGAATTCTAAGACTTCTTAACCAAGTAGGTGATTCCCAACTACAGTATTGCTTTTTTTTTTTTTACTGGCAGTGCTGCATCTGGAGGAATGGGGTCCACTGAAAAGCAGTAGCAGCGAGCAGCAGCTACTTTACACGAGGCTAATGTGAATGCGATAACTTACAACGTCGTGATCTAGACCCTTCTCTAGAGACAAGCAACCTGAAATACTGCACAGCTGATATCTCTGGCATCTGGCTGCGACGCTCTGGTCGAAGAACTCTCGTGAAAAGGACAACTAATAAAGCAAGACTTACGAACGCCATCTCGTTTACTGAGGCGTGTCGGACGATATCACTGACTGACAGACAGGCAGGTACGGAAGGACCGACAACCGACACCTCACAGACTATGAAGCAGTGACAGTTATCACGATCACCGACCCTCTTACCTTCCTGTTGTGGATGTTAGGTGCATTACGTACCTGCAAAGAAAAGATTTGGTTGTTGTTAATAATAATAATAAAGTGACAGCAATAACATGAGCTTGGCGCTCCTTATTTCATACCGATAAAGAAACGCAAAGAGATGACAGAAAGACTGTCTGAAGAAGAGCAAAATGAAAAACCAGAATAACCTTATGACAAGGAGGCAATGTGGAGGTTGCTGAGGATGTTCGGTACAGATGATCAGTTTTTAAAAACGACTAAAAGTTATGATGATGGAACCAAAGCAGCGTTTGAATATACTGTAGATGTGCGTGCGTCTTGTTTAGTATAAAAATGGGTATGAGTCGAGGAAGTGTTACTTCTACATGGTTGTTTAGTATCTTCAAGGATGGAGTGCTGACAGAAGTCAGAGAAAGGACAGTAAATTTAGGTAAAATCTCTAATTTGAAAAAACTACTCAATTTGAAAAAACTACTCAGGAAAGAACTGTGGAATATTAGATATTTACAGATGATGCAGTACTACTGTGCTAAGAATAGTGTAAACAGCTCAAACCAATAAGAAATTGAGTTTCAAAAGGGAAAAGGTAATAGTATAGTAATTGTGAACAATAGTAAACTCATTACGGCAAATGGAACCCAGGAAGATGAAGCTATGGTTAGGATGAGGAATGAGGTGAATATGTCACAGAAGACTGCGGGGAGAGTACAAAATATTATCTCTACTCGAATTTGTCGAGTGCATGAAGGAATTCCTGACCCAACTCTCCTTTACGGTAATTAAAGGTGGCTATTTAATGCAGACAAAAAGGTATAAGATGTAGAGATGAAGTGATTACAAGAATTGTATAGGTGAGAATTGTGGAGATCAGTACGAGTGTTAAAAAGGATAGCAAAGGTGAAAGGATAGATCAGAATTGTCTGCGATGGTTTAGTCATGTGGAAAGAACAGTAACAAATTATATATATGCACAAACAAATAAATATAAAATTTTCATTCTCATATTTAAGCACCTGTTATTAAGGTCAGAAACTCAAGGAAGCGCGTTCCAGAACTTAGATCAGAAATTCAAGGAAGCGCGTTCCAGAACTTTTATATTTTGGTCCAAAATCTTTGTCTATTGATCATAACACCTTCTGGTAGGTTTTCACGAAATTAACAATTCGTTCTGATGGGCTTCCTCAGATTATTCATTGCACATTATTTTTCAGAATCCTAATCCGTCAATACAATAGAGTACTTACGCATCTCCACCCCAACTTTTTTTTTTGTTTTGTTTTGCTTATGACAGAACAAACTCATATCTAGATATGTCATTTCTGTAAATCTTCCAACCTCCCTCAGCTTCTCTCTCTCTCTCTCTCTCTCCACACACACACACACACACACATTCCCACTTACACGGAAATGTACTCAGATGCAATCTGCAACATGTTTACGAAAAACACATTTCCAAATATGGAAAATCGACAGTTAGTGGTTTCACGATTAAAAGCCTCAACAAGAAGCTATACAGGAAGACCATGGAAACCGTACATATTTTTCTGTGGATGCAAAAAAGAAATAAAACAATCTTCTAAAGATTTCACATGTAATAAATCTGCAATATATTTATCACAAATTTCACTCTGATTTTCACAAAATTCATTGCAGCCCGTAATCATTATCTGCGATGAAAACATCAGAGACGCCCTCGAATCGATAAATCTGTCTCTTAAACCTAAGATCTAAATAAATAACTAAACTTCCACAGTTTCGCAATTCTTGCAATCGCCACACAGCACTACACTCACAAAGGCCAAGTCAACAGTGTGTGTATCCAGTGTGCAATAAAAACGTAAGAGCCGACCACACCGACCGGCTACAAATTCGACCTACACCTAACCAACAATAAGGGCTACTTCTGCCGTTCCGGTAACACAACATTTACACCTCTTATTATCCTCCATATTGTGTGTCGCACTTCACGCCCCTTTCAATACTTAACGCCGGTGCTTGCTCGCATTCAAGCATTCATGACTATTTATTGAACATACCATTCAAGAACGGTAACATAACGGCACTGCCGACAATGGTTTACTCTAAAATATGGTTTTTATGTTCAGTGCTGCGCACGTTCTAGTACCTTTTAGACAATTTTCGCTTTTTTTAATTTCACACTTTATATACACTTACATTGCCGGAAAAATATGACACTATACAGAAACGTGATTTTACTCCATTGCATGAAAACAGAAACTTTTTTTCTACTGGATGCGTACTTGTCTAAAAACCGGGATTCATAATTTTGATCCAACAAGCTGCATCAATTAGCAGCTTTTTCTGAAAGTATATTAGGAGAACTTTGCCATAAATCAGTTCTGAGAGGCTTTTCTCAGAGATTTTGAAAAACAAAAGTATCACCATTGATATATCTTTAAAGTTAGCAGAGAACGGGAACCTAAAACCAAGCGAAAAAATAAAACTTTCAAAACCAGCGTTAGTATTCTTTTGTGTACAAACTGATATTAAAGGACAGACCATAAGAATAAGCATACGAAGAAAAAACATTCATAAAATTACTTTCTTTTCTGCCATACTAGTTTAAATAAAGTTACAAATTATCATTCAATTTGACACGCCGGAACACTAAACTAAAACTGCTGAAATGACGTTTCAGATGCAAATTGCAAATTTTGTTCGAGTACCTAACATTGACTCTTCATATTTTACAAAAACAAAATTTCCCCGTTACTAGAATTGGCTTACTTCAAATGGTTAATGCTGTCACCAACATAAAAATCGTCTACTATAAGATTAAGTTTCCTTCGAAAGTATCCAGTTACTTACGCAGTACCAACAGCCCTCATGTTTTTCTACGCTTCATAAGGAACGTATGAGACGTTAAAAGGCCGTTCCACACCGGATGCGATGCTAAGCGCGCTACGTTATGTTACTGATTCATGCTAGCTATACTCGCTAAGCGTCTGTTAACACCGAAAGCTATGAATGTCTCCGAACAATTCATGCAAGTATTTAAGTATCTATTGTTAATCTGTTCATCTTTACTGCTATATTTAAAGTTAGTTTATATATTAATCTTTGAACTCATTTATATTCTTTGGACATTTCCTTCTCCCATTTGAAAGTACTTGCTAATAATAATAATAATAATAATAATAATAATAATAATAATAATAATAATAATAATAATAATGATAATAATAATAATAATAATAATAATAATAATAAAACCTGACCATGTACTACTGGGAATAATAATAATAATAATAATAATAATAATAATAATAATAATAATAATAATAATAATAATAAAACCTGACCATGTATTACTGGGAATAAAATTTTACTTCGAGTAAGTTTGCTTAGGTGGAGATCAACGCCTGCCCTATGAGCCTACAGAGATCCAAGAGGACTTTAACTTACCTATATACTTTATATAACACTTAAAGTATATTTAGATATAAGCCATGAGACGGGAACATCTGCTGTGAGACCCAAAGGTGCGCATGCGCGGGGCGAGATATGTTAAAAAAAATTGCGCATCCGGCAATCTTGGAAGCTATGAATGCTATGTCGCAGACATCGGTAACATAGCTTCTCACCCGGTGTGAACGGCCTCGCTTAAAACAATGTCAGCAATTAAAAGCCACGTGCCGCAGCATGGCTACCAAAGCGTGGCGTTCATAGCATCGCATCGCGTCCGTGTGAAACGGCTTTAAGCCTCTTGTACGTTGTCAAATAATCAGAAATGTTGCTCAGTATTTAAGATATCATCGTGGAAAATGAATTATCTTGCTTCCCCTAACCCGATGACTGAGATCTTTTATAGAATAGAAATCTTTAATAAATAACTAAAGAAAATTTGCATATTTCCGGAACGATGTTAATCAAAGCCTAGCCCTCCACGTTTACAGAAAAATATTTACAGTCTTCACTGTTAGCCTATGCGTATTTAGCAAAGATAAAACTTAGGCATGAGCTTCATACCTCGACAGTATCGCTTCCTAATATTCAGATATATATCTCAAGATTGTATCACAGTATGCAGAATATTTCAAAATTGTTTCACAATTTTTAGTAGGTTTCAAGATTGCTTCCCAAGATTCAGAATGTTTCAAGATTGCTTCTTAAGATTCATAATGTTTCAACAGTGCTTCGTAAGATTCATAATGCTTCAAGACTGCTTCTTTACATTCAGTAAGTTTCAAGATTCAGAATGTTTTACGACTCCTCCCTAAGTTCTGGTATGTTTTAAGATATCTCCCTAATTTTCACAATGTTTCAAACCTGGTTCCAAAGATTCAGCAAGTTTAAAAATTACTTTCTAAGATCCAAAATAATTCACCAGAGTTCACAAAAATTCTGTTATTCCTGAGGGAGTTTGAACCTATTTAACATATAAGGAATTACACCTTCGTGCTTTACATATTGATAAAAAAGCATACGCGTAAATACCTGTACTTACGGACACAACTAACTTATCAGCCTTTTGCTCAAGAATTCACAATTTTTCTCTACCCCATTTCCCAGTACTCTAGTTTAAGCTTTTCTAAGAAAGGTGGTCCGCAATGTTTAAGAATGATCTTTGTTACAATACTGGCTTCGCATTACAATAAACTTGAGAATTTCTTGGAATTTCAAGTGAATAAAAAACGCGTATATTACACCATTACCTTCAGCTACATAAACAAGAGTTTGCGATAAAATCAGTCTAAAAAGCACAGCTAAGAAGGTAGCGTATAACGAGGCTTTCTCACAATTCCATGTTGTTTACATAGGGAAAAATATATAAAACAATGGAAAGATTGTAGTGAAAACATCTGAAATCACCTTTAACATTTTTACACTCAGAAATCAAAGCAAGAATGAAAGACACATAATCTCTGACCTTTTCCAAAGGCAATTACAGATACTTTCCATGAGAATAATAAAACAAAGCAAATCTGTGTTTTCCATATAATCACGCTGGAACAAAGAGGGAGTGTACTCAGAATAACAGAAGTATGTGATGAGGACAGGGGAACAAGGGAAAATATTGGGAGAGCTCGCTTGCTCGCTTGCTCGAGAGAGAGAGAGAGAGAGAGAGAGAGAGAGAGAGAGAGAGAGAGAGAGAATACGGATTTATTATTAGCAGTCGAAACAAGAGGACCGCGGAAAATGTAATGTGGGGAATGGGACCATGGCGTGGATTATGTGGAGAATGGTAAAGCGGTTAGGGGAGATGAATGGCAAAGGGGTGTGTCTCAGGGGCTGGGGAATATCAGAGTAGACATGAAAGGGACATTCGGCTCCAAAGCACCACAAGAGGGACAGACGACGTTCCACGGTGCCAAACCAACCTGACACAACAGGTGTCTCGACAGCAATATAAAGTACCTCATTATCCAGCGTCATATAAACAAGTAGATAGTAACCCTCAATTGTCTGTCGTGGTATGGAAACGGACGAGCCGTTATACATGTGGAACCATTTACTGCTTCCAGTAAGGCCTCCGACTATCAAGGCTGCTTAAAACAACATAAACAGAAATGAATGTATGCATTGTAAGGCTTAATGGCTGTTTGTTTTGGGACAATCGTTTGCCGATTGTTTCCTTGTTGTGGGAGTGAGCTCCTTACCAAGTGGTGCTTGTTTTTTTTATATGTGGAGTTTACGTCAGTCATGGCGTCGATGACAGCGACAGTCAAGTTTGGCATAGTAGCGAGTCAGGTTCTCGACAGCAAAGTAGTATGGTTACTTGATTTGAAGAGCTGGTATTGATACCTGTTGTCGTCGGCAGTTGGAGGATGTAGTCATCTGTGGAGCAGTTTGTTTCCAGTGAGACAGCCAACCTGTTGTCTCTTCGACTTAGCCATAGTCTTCTGTGTTTTGGGATGTGTTCCTGTCTACAGTCATGGGCTGCTTCGATGACTCGACGGTGATCGTCCGATGGTGTACATCCTCCTGGAGTCTGTCTCGACGTCTCTATGGAGATTGATTTTTTTGGTGTGTGGCGCTGCCTGAAGAGTTTGTATTACCGCTGGGGTATAGTTATTATTTATGCTGTTTGTTTAATGACTGTATTATTGGTGCTGAGTGATTTTGATGTTTATGCTGCTTAATGATTTATTACTTTGGTGTGTGCTGCTTGTTTTATATTATGTTCATTGTATTGGCTTATGCTGCTTGTGTTGTGGTTTATGCGTTTTGATGTAGCAATGTGTTTGCTGACATGTTCAACTGTTTATTGTTCGTACTGTTATTTTACTTATTTCACTATGATGGTTTTGCTACTTCTATTTTGATTTTGGTTTTCTTTTACCGATTCCTGTTATGCGACTTGATTATAATTCATTTTTGCCAAACCTTGACTCGGTTGTACATATTGTAATAATAATATACATAATAAAGTAGTATTAAGGTAACTTTTTTAGTTTTGTTCCTTCCTCCTTTATTTGTACAACTTCTGTCAGTCATTCCAGTCCTAGTTGTTATATATATATATATATATATATATATATATATATATATATATATAATATATATATATATATATATATATATATATATATATATATATATATATATATATAGAACCTGCAGGACCGAATTTTTTTGTCCATGACAGTATCTAAGGACATACAACATCCGTGTATGGCATAGGTAATACTGACTCGGGCATTATTGTTTGAAGATGATTTTTATATAAAGGTATACTAATTTTTTTTTACCAGCGAGATGTTATGTCATATTAGTTTTTTTTTTTTTTTTTTTTTTACCAGCGAGATGATGTTATGCCATATTAGCATAAAGACACTGCCAAGCGGATATCAGGTGGGGGTGGAGAAAAAGGAACTAACGCACTCGGCCGAAAATTGAGTGTGCAGAGGGACACGTTACAGCAAAGTCATGATTTTCATGTATCGGGTAAGTTGTAACACTAAGACCGTGCTTGTAAATCATATGAGAGGGAGAGATCAAATGCGACAAGCTTAAATAGGTATGGTCAGATATCAAATGCGACTAGGCTTAAACAGCTATGGTCAGAACACTATTGGTATAAGAAAAAACTTAACATGTAAAATTACAAATGATACAAACTGAATTTAGCCATTTAATTTTAAATATCAATGTTGATTTGCGAAGCTATCAGAAAGTCGTAAATGAGAATCTCTAGAAAATTGTGAACAAAGTAACAGACAAAAGTATAGGACACCAAACAAAACGCCAAAACCATATAGGAGTGTAAATTACCCACTAACAAAGGAAAAAATCTCTTTGAACTATACCGCTGCTTAGAGCATTATTTGTGCTTATCGTGTTTCCCGTGTGGATGGCTCTAGGGCCGATCGCATTTCGGCTCCGTGCTCTTACGGCACTGGCCAACCCGCCCACTTGGTCAGGGTAGAATTACAGCATTTTAATGAACTGATGCCATGAAACCTGATAAAGCTGTTCAAGATGAAATTCATGGTAACGATACTTAACTCGCAGAGATTTCATGTGTACCTTGACGTGAAAGTGATTCTTATAATTCACGTACACCTTGACGTGGGAGCAATTCTTATAATTTAATATGGAACAATTATTTTGATATTATTATTGGCAAGAACCTTAGCCATTGTTTTTTACCATAAAATCCTCTTTAAAATTTTTAAGTATAATAAATGGTAGGCAATTTGAAGACATTTGCTTTTACAATACCATACAAAAATTTAAAAACATTGAATGTTATACGTTATAACGATGAAATGGTTGTTGACTAACTCTGATGTGTTAAGTTCTCTTGGTAGTCTCTCACGAAAAAAAAAAAAAAAAATCTCATAATGTCGATGTTTGCTACTGCCTCTGATCTATTCTGGTTAATTTAAACATGGTTTTACAACAACTACTTTAATAAGACCCTTCTGCAATGAAGAAAAGTACTTTTTGACATCGCTTTCATTATCATCAAGGCAATGCAATATACGACAAACTGTAAATACTGAGGAAACTCACTTAACAAACATATATGAAAAAAATCATTACTGAAAATACTGGGAAAAAACAAGAGTGATAGAACAACGCTTCTTTAAAATGGAAGTTCAACTAAGCCTGTATATTCTGCAGCGCCACTAATGCAATATTTCTCAGTCACGTGTGATAGTGCAAAACAGAAAATATCGCTGTATCCTTTCCGTATTCAAATTCCCCGAAAAGCGTATAAATTCGTCAAGGGGTAAAAACAAATAAATGAAAAGCTACATTATCTCTCCTATTTGCTTGGCCCATCGCTACACTGTTTACTTGTGTTTTAAGTCGTCATTCCGACAGAGGAAGACATAAAAAAAAAAAAACCTTTGTTATGCGCTCAGCAAAAGGGTGGACTTTGAACAAGAGTTCTAAAAGCAAGGAAAAGAATCAGCATATTTTTCACATTAAAAAATAAAAAGTAGAAAAATCATATCCTACATTAGCATACTTTGTTAATAATAAAACCATCTTGTCAATTTTTAAATACACACGTCAACAAAACATACTTTCCTTTAAAATCTAAAAACCATAAGAGTTCTACATTAATTTTTTTTCTTAATAACCTTTACATGCCGCGAACACAACTCCATGTAGAACTTTTAATTATGGTTAGAATATTCACAGTTCTAAGTACACATGAATATTTGTCATTTTAACAACAGGAGCTTCACCATCTTTTCTAACAAGCTTCTCCAGCTGAGGATTCATGCTGGAAACATGCGAAAGCTCCTGTTGTTATAATTACAGATATACTTACCTATATATACCACAGGCTCTTTTAACCTAAAACGTTTCCTTCATTTATAGATGTGTCATAAAAAATAAAAAAAGAAAAAAAAAAATATGCGAAAGCGATGTTTCTAGGCCGTACAAAATTGAGCGGACCCTCGTTGAAGAAATACAAGATTTGGGTCAAAGGTCAGAAACTTTCACCCGTGGGCTATTTCAGCGCCACCATGAAAAAGATGTTTTAGCTAATAACATCCGAATAAAGGATAATACACGCAATTAAGAACTTCATTTCAAGGAACGAATAGCAATTGTCACAAATGAAGTCAGTTGTTTCTTTCTTTAATACCTGCTTCTGATAAAGAAAATGTAAATAACTGTACTAAATAAAGAAAAAAATCGAATAATACAGACAAGATGGTGCTTTTAAACGCTGGTGCAAAATTAAAAAACGGATTATTAGTAGCCAATTTCATAACAGCGCTGGATCATTTAATGTTACTTATTCCTTTGTCCTTCATTGTGTACACAAGTATGTATGCACTTTATATGTATATATATATATATATATATATATATATATATATATATATATATATATATATATATATATATATATATATATATATGGTGTGAGGATGTATTCGTGAAAGTGCCTTCTCCTGTATCTATCACAATTTTCTCAAACCGATGTAACTTTTACC
>NC_089795.1:38102767-38112767 GCF_040412425.1 Macrobrachium rosenbergii
GAGAGAGAGAGAGAGAGAGAGAGAGAGAGAGAGTTAATAATATATACACATTTGCGGTATACTCGTGATATCTCCATGAACAAAATTCTAGAAAATTTCATGCTCCACTTTCATTGCTGCCTTGAAAAAGTCTTGGTAACGCGTAAGCCCTCAGTTTTAACAAATGAATTATAATAAATATATGACTATACCTACGCCGTCGCCCCTTGCAAATCTCTCTCGCTCTCTCAAATGTTTATGCAAAATTAAGGTGGAATCAAATGACTGAGGCATAATTCAGGAGCTTCGCTAAAATGAGATTCACCCTGTGCTCTGCAACACAAAATGTCATGTAGAGAGACGAAATGAAAAATTTAACCAGTTTTCTCAAACAGCCATTTCTGCCAGCAGAAAGAATCCGGAGGTCCTCACAAGTCCTCACACATTCCCACACCCACGGGCAACCTTTGGTCAAAGACCCACGCTGACATAAGCTAGCTTTGTCTAGACCAAATTACCAAATTCAACAGCGTCTTTGTTGTCCGGCTCACGATACACAGTGGCAGCAGCAGCTCAGCCGAGAGCTTAAAAAACTTCAAATCAAATCAATTCCCTTTTACCAAAGACATTCACTCGTTCCGCCCATCCACATAAACCCTCGAGACGGAGAGAGAGAGAGAGAGAGAAGGACACAAGGAATTTCACGGTTAATTCGAGGTTTCCTCTAAATTCACCGGATGAAGTCAATTATTCATACGCGACAACACCCCTTCGCGTACGGCAATTAATTTTCGAAAACTCATGATTAATTCATTTTAACCAAGTGAGAGGAACCAGGTCACTCATATTACTTTAAGGAGAGAGAGAGAGAGAGAGAGAGAGAGAGAGAGAGAGAGAGAGAGAGAGAGAGACAGAGAGAGAGAAATTATTAATATTAGAACAATACTCTTCACTTTCATGATTATAACCGAAAGAAAGAGAAAGCAGTTAGTTTTTGAAAATATAATTACCAAATGCACTTGCTGTACATTATTGTACTCTAAATGAACACGGCTAAATTTTACTCCTCTCTCTCTACATTATATATATATATATATATATATATATATATATATATATATATATATATATATAAAAATATATATATATATATATATATATATATATATATATATATATATATAATATATGAGAGAGAGAGAGAGAGAGAGAGAGAGAGAGAGAGAGAGTAAAATTTTAGTGTCATTCACCTATCGAATACAACTTCACTCACAGAGAAAAGTAATAAAAAATAGAACAGCCATATTCACTCACATAATTGTACTCAGGCATGGAGAGAAAGAGTGAGAGTAGGAAAGAATTTTATAACACTTCACTTACCTATTCTAGGGCAGAGAGAGAGAGAGAGAGAGAGAGAGAGAGAGAGAGAGAGAGAGAGAGAGAGAGCGCAATAAAAACCTAAGTACTGCATGGACGTAATGGAAAGCCAATACACTAACGGACACACACGTTCAGCTATTTGGTTGCTCTGGCGTTTATGGAGACAATAAAAATAATTGATACAGACTAAAAACGACTTCCCCCATTAAAATAACTTTTCCTCTCTTGTCTTCTCAAAACGAGACGAATATAAATGAACCGAAGAGGGATGATAAAGAAAATTCAATATATGATCTTCACCAGGTAATAAACCACCCTAGTGTCAACGAACCCCGGAAGTGGATAAGAGTTATTCCATGCAATACTGAGGTTATTTCCAAGGGTTAAATTTTATAGATGTGTTTTATCAAACCATTAGTCTTTGCATTTATTTCGATTAAATGTCGCATACAGTTTAATTGCAAGAAGAAGGGAAATAAATGGCGAAATACGCTAGTATATGTTTTTCCACAAACATCAGTTTCCCTTTAAGGAACGGAGTCTCCGGGACATGTTACCTTTCACAGCTATAAAATGCATTCATTTATTTCGGTACAAATCTACTAGGACCTAGAAGAAATCAGACCTACAGAATTCCGGCCGCTGGCATAAAAAACATATGCATTTTTCAAAACTTTTTTAGTTAAATTGGGGAAATTTGACTTCACCTTTACAATCTTTCACAACAATTCCAACTATTCAGGATCAAAGGATGAATACCAAGAGATAACTCATATATGCAACAACTTGATGAACCATCATGCTAGTCCACGTAATCCACGGCATACCAGTGAAAACTAACATACCTAAATACAATATTACAGTAGCCTATGAGCACATAGATCTCTTTTTAGGACTGGAACACCGCTAATATTGGTTTCAATCCTACTCAAGTTAAGAGTCGTCTGCGGTGCAATACTGACAATGATAATCATGACAAATCCTTCCCTTGTTAATTTTCCTTAAACTTAACACCTAATCATATGAAACGTCTTCTTCTGAATCTGGAGGATTTAATGAATCCTATTATCCAATAATATTAATGTAATTTATGATAACACTCCACACATCCATCTTGTACGTCATCTATTGAGTAACAAACCAAAACACCCAAGGCGACTTTTAGAATTAAAAGAAAAGTTCTTTATGTGAATGTCGCAGTGTGTGTACGTGTGTGTAGGGAGATTGCATGTACTGCTTTTTTGCAGGTGCAAGGAGCTGCCGACCTCGCGGAGGTTTTCTGCACGGGGGTTCATTCACAAACCAAGTTAAAAGTACGAATACGATAATGACTAGTGTATTGATTTTGTCTGAAGGCACAAATTGCCAGACTTTCTTATAATACTGTAATTAATTTTTATACCATTTACCTCTTAAATATTTTCTTTGTACTGTTTGTTACACAACAGGTTTCTGTGTATCTTCAAACTGATCTATTCAATTTATTGAATTTAAAATTGGGGGAAATCACAAAACTTTGATGTTATTTTATACTGATAAAAAAGAGCAATATGAAAAGCTACAAAAAATATTTGTACAGGGAAAACACTAATTTTTCAAAGAACGTCAGGCCCCGCCGTCACTCGAGAGACGCAACCACTGTCATTGTTAGTTTTCAACGTGCTTTTGTTGACCGGAATAAATGCATTAAAAAAAATAACAATAAATGCACTGGATGACCTCCAGAAAGGTAGTCTGGACTGTTTCGGCTGTGTAACTTTTACAAAGCAGACGGTGAACTGACTTGAATTTTGTTGACGGTGAAGGTAGGCGGTCTAAACGGCGTTCGTTTTCATTTGGATGAATAATTATACTGTCGATCATCTTACTCACTTTCCTTAATGAGGTCCTCCATAAAGACGAGATAAAGGTCGTTCCTTGAACGATGATTGTTATCTTTTTCGTCATAGGTTGACAAACTAGGACCCAGCTGTAGACAAAACTTACCTTGCGTTTCCGATTCCCTCTGCAGTACTGCAGGTGGATGAGGGATCTTGCTGGAACCACGGTCATCCTCATATAATCAGCAAGGATGTACATTCATCCCAAAAGGAGTATAATGCATATAATTATTATTATTATTCATAAAATGAACCGCAGTCATATGGAACAAGCCCACATGGGCCATTGACTTGAAATTCAAGCATCCAAAGAATGTGGTGTTCATTCGAAAAGAAGTAACAGAAGGTAATGGGAAATACAGAAATAGGAGATCAGATACTGGAAGTAGAAAGGGAGATCAGTTACTAGAAAAACAGATGAATTAACAAATAAATAAATAAATAAATAAATAAATAAAATGTAAGTAAAATAATAAAATGCCACGAGAACAGTATTCCGGTGGAGCACTGCATTTTCGCTTGAACTTCTGAAGTTCCAGTTGCACGACATCCTCAGGGAGGCTGTTCCATAATCCAACAGTGTGAGTAATAAAGGGCCTCTGGAACTGAGTAGTGCGACAGCAAGGCACATTTACTGCATATTGGTGCTGCCGTTCAGAGAATCTGGTTGGACTCGGCAGGGAAAGGGGATCAGGGATCAAGTGTGAATGGGAAAGATCTCTGTTAAAATACAACTTATGAAAAACTGACAAACAAGAGACCATCCGTCGATGATCCAAGTCATAACTGCTAATATTAAGAAACAGAAACCTACCAACACGAGACATCTATCTAAAAGAGGTCAATTTCTGGCAGAAGCAGATATCCACACCGGAGAACAGTGATCTAGTAAAGGAAGGACAATTGACCTAAAACAGTTGCACTGATTTTATTAGTTATAAATATATGAGACCTTACGAACAACACCTACCTCTCGTGCGGTATTTGCTGAAATTTTCATTAGAAGTTTCTCAAAAGTAAGATGTTAGTCAAAAGTTATTCCAAGAATAGTCAAGCTTCAGACTCATTCAGCAGAGTCCCATCCACCTGAAGGGGAGGAACGGGTGGAAAATCTGTACGAGATCTGTTACTCAGTGGTATTTTTGTTTTCTGGAGTTCAGCCTCATACCCCCACCGCCTATCACTTTACCATTCCCTGAGCCGGTCCATGTCCCGACTAAGGCTGAAGGCAGCTTCATTTCTCAGAAGTGGTGAATTTACTACACCTACAACTGTTGCATCATCATCATACTATTACATGGCAACGCCTATCACACCCTCCCCCCCACCCATCTTTTTTTTCTAGTGTAGGTTTTGAAGCTTCAGTTGTAGAAACTAATTTATAGTTCAGAGTCCCCTGTGCAATATCCTTCTTAAACGGCGTCAACGAAGAGCACCATCTGAAGCCCCTTCGGTAGCAGCAAAACTAGGACTACTCCGAATAACTTCAACCACATAAAAGTGTTTGTATGGCCTTTCCATAATCAGAAATCTGCTGAGTGTTACGCACTGAATGGATATAAACGGGGCATACGAAAATAGCTGTTCCTAGAAACCGGTAAGTGTATTTGTAGAAACATTCTTGTTACCACATTCTGAGTGGCTTTTTCCTGTGGCTCTGAGCAAATAATAAGGCCGAACATTTCTCGCAACGATATTTTGTAGCCATATCAGATAAACACCCTATTCAAGTTTTACTAATAATAAACTAAGTAGATTTTTAACGTTATCAATTTTGTGATAAAACCTCGTTAGACATTACGAAACAACGAAACCTCTTAATCATGAGAGAGAGAGAGAGAGAGAGAGAGAGAGAGAGAGAGAGAGAGAGAGAGAGAGAGAGAGAGAAATGCCTCGTTATCTAAAGAGTCCACTTGATATTACTGTTCGAAAACGAATCTATTAAGTATCCTTTCACGTGCGTCCAATCACTCCAAACTCATTAAAAACCATACCAATCCTTTCAAACCAAAGAGCAATTCAGGGTATTTTTCAAAACCTCGGTATTTACTGGTCGTCATCAAATCAGCAAAGAGTGGTTTTGAGAAGTAAAGCATCTTTCGTACTAACTGCTTACCTGATTCGAGAAAATCAGCCTCTAAGCATTAGACGACCAAAAGCAAATCTACAGTGAAATGTGAATTTTACTTGACTTTATGAAACAAAAACAAAACAAAGAAAAAAATAGCAAAACCAAATGAGAACAATAATACATTAAAACCACTGAAAAGCAAAAGGACAAAGATGTGTTCATCAAACGAGAGTAACAGCAATATAACAGAGAGAGAGAGAGAGAGAGAGAGAGAGAGAGAGAGAGAGAGAGAGAGAGAGAGAGAGAGAGAGAGAGAGAGGTTTTCTTGGCATACTGGTTGGTTCATGGCGGCAGAGGTCAATTAAAATCATAACTGCAGAATGAAGAACTAAACGCAAGAAGTAAATTTGGTCACATTAACTTCAACATTTTTTACAATAAAAGTTTACAACAATAAAATACCCTAATTTTGACATGTCTTCTCTGCCCTTTTGCATACTGTACGTAATTGTAGAACACAGGGAAAAAATTACTTATAATCTCTTACATACATATATTTTGCAACAAAGGGTACTTCCCCGACTCAGAAATTTAAATTATGAATCTGGCAGTGGCCACTGACTCCTTCCTGAATCCAATCCCCATCAGGGGAAACAGTATAAGATAATATAATTTCCTGTATCCGGGGGGTGTTCCAAAGAATAGGGAGGGCACTGATCAAAGCCACACAAACTGCTGAATCGTGGATGAATACCATATAATAGAAAGAAAAGTAGCCAAACCTAGATATTTCAAACACCCATAAATGAGGTTCTCCGTGAGCACGTCGAATCCCTACCCACAAACACACTATGAGGCGAAAATATATAGCTAGCATTCTCTATTTGCCTGGATTTTTAGGTCCCTCTCTTCCAATATTTCTTTCATGCTATCTATCCATCCCTTTGTAAGTCTTCCTCTTTCCTTCAGCCAGTATATCTTTTCACCAATCTATGATCAACCATTTTTTTTAACATGGCTAAAATAACTCAAAACACTCTCTGATACATCCTTTCAAATATGCTAACTCCTATATCAATGTCTCTACACATTTCTTACCCTTTTCAATTATCATGTACCATAAATATATGTGCATAGCCTATACATATATATATATATATATATATATATATATATATATATATATATATATATATATATATATATATATATTAAATACATAATGTATACATATACATATACAAAGTATGTATATACATACATACATATATATACATGCATAAATACATACACAATCACCAATGTTTTCATATTTTGCGTCTGGGTATTTATTGACTTTCTCCTCAGCTCATTAATTCCAGAGTATCAGGTAGGTAGGTAGGTAGGTAGCCACGCCAGCACACTGCTGCATGCAACCCGTGAGAGGAACTCAACAGAATTAAATAATGCAGTGTCCCAACTCCCAAACTTTCCACTATGCCATTACTTGTCGCTGGACATTAACATCAAGGATAGTTTATAAGGGACTTCATCCTCGGCGTGGACTGCGCCGTCACACTGAATATATTATCTGCCGGGGTTATGTCGTCCGGGAAATCTGTCTGTTGCAAAACCCTCCTATGCTGATGGAGAGAGAGAGGTATAATCATGCCTGACGTCATCTCCTAGGAAGAGTCAAAAACAACCATTCAGAAAACGTTACGATTAAGGTTCACATCAGGAATATTCACTGCGTTTACAGACATCTGTTTACAATCTCAGACCAGCAGTTCAATCTGATTCCTTCGAGCGGAAAAGTCTAGGAATTTCAATGACGAGAGAGAGAGAGAGAGAGAGAGAGAGAGAGAGAGAGAGAGAGAGAGAGAGAGCTATGTTAATATGCTGACGAGTCTTCAGGTATTGCGTGAGAAGTAACAAAATGTAAAAATAAAACTAACACTACATATCAAATATTCTCTTGTAATTATTGCCCAGCGTCTTGGCGTTATTAACTTTGTATTTTAATTTTATTTACATCTTTTGAAAAAAAAAACTATGTGAAGCGCTCTTGTTAGAAAAAAAAATTAAGGAAAAAACCAGTGCGCTGTCAAATTCCGTCATATCAAACAGCTCAGATCTCTTTCATCCGACAGGCATCTCTGATATGCCATAAAAAAAATTCCTGTTGAGCATCATACCAACCTAACGACAAAACTTGCTTTTTATTCATTTCTTTTACTTTGTGGAACGCTTTGCCACGTTCCAGCATACAACACCTGCGATACATATGTATCATATTTTTCTGCATCCTTCCCCAAAAAAGCAGGCAATCTGAAGGTTTCTCATGTTTCACCATCACAATTTTATAATATACATACATACACATACATACATACATGTACATACATACATATACACACACACACACACACACATATATATATATATATATATATATATATATATATATATATATATATATAAAATATATATATATATATATATATATATATATATATATATATATATATATATATATATATATATATATATATATATATATATATATATATATATATATATAAATTAGTGTGTGGTCATCAACTATTTGTTTATCTCACTATCAACTCACAAGAGAAAGTTGCAGCTTCCATTCTCAAAGAAGCTTAAACCGTTTAGGGAGGCTCCTTCAAATCTCATTAGTGTTGCATATCTATGCAGTGACCTGGGCACGAATGTTACTTGACTGGGGTAGGTCACAACCAGGTTTCAGGAAAGCAAAGTTTACTAACCAAATCCTAAATGACTTACTGAAACCGGACGTTTAATTAAAACCTTTGGAGCTATCCAACTGAGGGAAAAGCTACTTGGTAAAAAAATACACACAAACACATATATGCGAGTGTTTTACATATTTAAAACATAACCGTCATGGGTACATCTAAGCACAAAATTTTTTATATTAGCAAAAATGAGGTGCAAACCTTCGTTTCATGCTTCTATGTTTTCATGTCTAGTCAGCACAAACCAAGCTTCAGTCCTGCAAGGGATTCCTTATAGCCAACGAGAATATTCAGATCTATGAACAGTTATCCAATACTATTGTTGTTATTATTATTATTATTATTATTATTACTTCGCACAATAGACACATTATATGGATTTAGTGCATAAATTCACGTCCCGCTCCCTTTACACAACAGCACGGCCAAGTATGAAAAATGGACATACAAAGCTACTACAACTACAGTATTTTTGCAATTACGAAGTATTAAAATAACTACAATGTAAATCAATTTAACAGCTGGCTTAAACTGTTGAATTAATCCCAGAAAGCCGTATAAAGGATTACCAGCACCACAAAAACCGACAGAAAAACAAAAGTATAGCAAATAATGGAAACGCCCCATATAAAAAAAAAAACTCCAACAAATATCTATTATCTGAAGAAGTAGCAGCAGCGGCAACAACACACAATTGACCTCTCCATTTCCACTAAACAAAGGCTTTTTCTCCCTTTTCCTTCCAGACAAAAATAGTGGAATATCAGCCGGGAGAATCTGTTATTATTGAGCTTCAACACCGCTTCATCCCTTTGTTCAGAGATCACGGACTGGAACTTACCGCGTCTGGAATTTAGTTGGCTCAAATTTTCGAGACTGCGACGCGAAAATAAGAGGTCTCGGGGTGGCAGGATCTAAGGATTAATACGACTTGGGTTGTCTCTTTCCCAAATTGGTACCGGGATAGGAGAGGACTTGGGGCCTCCATTCCAGGATGAATACAGTGCCGAACACACTTTATTCTTATTTACATCTCTTTCTCTTTTATTTTACCCGAAATACTCTCGAATGTTTGTCAAACTTATTTATCCTTTAAAAATGTATTGTTCTTCTCAGCACTGGCTGTTTTGTTCACCAAACAGTCCACGAAGGAAAATCAGAATAAGGATACATATCCTTCAAAAATGTATTATTCTTCTCAGCACTGGCTGTTTTGTTCATCAAACAGTCCACGAAGGAAAATCAGAATAAGGATACATTGTTTTTAAATATAACCACCAACTGGTTTTAAGGATGACTGCAACCATGAATGTTCCTCAAAATATGCTCAAAAGGGTTTCTATTTAATCCTCCAAAGATACAAACTACCAGCAGAATAGCAAACAACTGAACATCACTATATTTCCATTTCATTACCCTAAGAAGTCTCCTTCCTTATACTGTAATTTCGTCAACTTTAATAATCAGAGCACTTTGAAACTTAGTTTCTAGCAGAAAAAACAACAATACTGATAATAAATGATAAACAAATAAGCGAATTTTACATTACAGGACATTTTGAAGCCTAATTTTTAGCATAAGAAGCATACTAATACTTTATGCCGTACGTTCACCGTCCTCTAAAAATGAATAACTATAAAATAACAAATTCAGAGCCACAATGAAATCTAAGATTATACAAAATTTATAGATAATCAGAAAACATAACTGTGAAATCTGTTTTTAATTCTGAATTTAAATTATTGTTTTTAAAATTCACATCGGTATTACTTTGTAAACTGAAAACGAGAGCCTACAAATTATTTTGGAAAACGTAAAGCAAGTGCTTAAAGACCAGTGGCTGAAACTAAACATAGTAGCAAATGACAATTAATGCACGCAAAGTATAAATGCATGCACACACACCAAAGGTTCATCAGCATCTCATT
>NC_089795.1:38117767-38130267 GCF_040412425.1 Macrobrachium rosenbergii
GACATATCAGAAAAGGTGGTCATTCCTTTATCTATACTGCAAGTTTCTCAAAACTTAATTATTAACACAGCTGGGACATAACGGACTTCAAGTAAACATAAAACGTAGTTGTCTAATTTTATTTCTATGGAATCCTATACGATGCACACCCCAAGAGACGCTAATATACTTCAAACGACACAATAATACAAATACTACAGTGTGAAACTTGTATCTGCAACCCTCCCGTAACAGCCAAGTAAATGTTGGAAGACAAGTTACGGCCAAGCGGATTCCTTTGTAAATGTGACCAACTGTCGCATAGCCATTTATAGCTTAACTAAATAGTGGCACACAATTCTAGCCGTGTTATAAATCCCCAAAAGAGATGGGAGAGAGAACAGGAGAGAAAGGGACTCGCAGGAAGGATGCAAACACAAATGAAGGCACGCCTTCTGACATGTTCACGCATTCAGAAACGCGAAGTACTAAACAGTTAACCGGTGACGAACAGAGTAATATTATTTCTCTGTTACGATTGACCGTTTCGCTACATTTCGTGAGGCATTCCCACGGCGTATATAACTCGATAAATTCAGACGCCAGATTCCTGGAATTTCACTATGAAAACTTGGTTTCATGTGTACAGGTTGTATGAAATTTTTCCAATCTCTCTTCCCAAGTGATTTTTAAAAATCCGTTTAGAAATAAATAGCATGAATTTGAAGGCCTTCTGAACATGAAGGTTAAGACGCCCTAAGAAAAAAGGTTCTTAAAGGTATGATTTAAGACAATTTAAAGTGTGTACAACATCAACGGTCAAGCATGCGCCATCTTCCAAACAGTGGTTTGTGAGTATAACCAGGTAAAATATTCTTATTCTGAAGTGTCTTCAGAATATTCCTATTTTGAAGAGAGATATATAATCAAGAAGAAAATCATAAGGGTACAGCTGTAATCACTTCAAAAACATCGTACTCTTCTATATGGATTTCAGAACTTAAAACACACTCCACAAGACTCCAGTCCTTATTATTCATGAATCGACTTTCCATAGAAAAAAACAAATATATAAAAATTGCGAAAGATCAATTCGTGTCTACCAAAGAATCCAAAAACTTTAAAGCCCTCCAGTGATAACAAAGAGGACAAGGTTCCTGGGCCATCATAAACAAAAGCTATATCCTGCGTAGTGAAGACAAATGAAGTACGGTCATTTCAATTTTGTACACTGTTATCGTCTAAAAATGAAGATCAAGAGTGATAAATCATTAGTAAAGGAGGGAAGGGGTTAGTTAATGAATCATCGTAACTGGCAGGTTTGGCATGCTGGTCACGGAATAATTAAATCCACTTTGGGGATACCGTTTCAACCCACAGCAACAGGGGTCAAGTTACTTTGTTGGGAGGAGAAGTGCCATTTACATGAAGGTTTTACACACGTCTGACGAGCGAGTAAATCAATCCTCCATCACAGAATGTGTCTGTGTGTGTGTATAGAGAGAGAGAGAGAGAGAGAGAGAGAGAGAGAGAGAGAGAGAGAGAGAATTATTTTACCTTCAGAAGGTGCTAAACTTCCGGTTTTCAGGTCCACTAGTAACATTTTGGGGGTATTTTATGGCCATATAAATATCTAAACGAGACTAGCGCAATTTAGTAGTTAGTGATTGGCAGAACGCGACTACCTAATAATTATTAAGCCTACTACTTTCAGACTACCCGAGTTATTCTGTCGCACAACAGGCTCATTAAAGAAATGATAAACCATACGGTACTGTAAAAGTCGACATTCAAAACGCTTTACGTATTTATATATATCAGTCAGTTACAATGGAACATGAAATTAGAATAAATTTTTTTTTTTACCATGGACCTTTTCCTTTCTTAGGAAGGGATGGCGACTTATGAGCAAAGCCTTATGACTTCTCATAAAAACCTTAGGAGTGAGGTTGCTGACCCCACTACCAAGTTTTCACAACTAGGATGACATTACAGTCAACATATCTTAAAGAAAATAGGATTACTTCTGTCTTCACACAAAAAACCCATATATGTGTATATATACACATGTATATATATACATATATCTGCGTGTGTACGTATGTAAGTACTAATACATATGTACACACATATATTATATATATATATATATATATATATATATATATATATATATATATATATATATATATAATATATATATAATCTTACATTGTTGAGTATCAGGAAAAATCCGAATCAAGAAGCCACTTTGATTCCAGGATGATGACATTCAAATTTAGTTTGCACTGAAGATTGTATTGCTGCAAGCAAATTTCTATTTTGATTTACGGAAGCGTCCTCCGAATTACTGCCCAGAAACCGCTCCGGAAATAGATGTGAGAGAGAGAGAGAGAGAGAGAGAGAGAGAGAGGGGGGGGAATTCTGATATAGCTGCAAGTCATGGTATTGCTATTTCTTTATTCATTGAAACTGGGCATTTTTTTTTATTTTCAGCCTTACCAAAAACATGTAATATTTATTTAAAACTTACGTTATTTCTCTATTTAAAAATCTCAGGATATGAAAATACCAACGCTCTTTGGCAATTTTATCATATAATATAAAACACTACCATCGTTCTATTACAAGCCTCGCATCGTATAAAATAATTCCTTTCCCGGAACTACGTACGAGCAAAGAAAGAACTTCCACTTGATGCCTTTGCTATGAAGCTTTACGGTACGTTCGGTCGCTGGGTCTTCCCAGGGACAGGCATATCACCGGTAACTTCATCAGACTGAATCATCTCCCCTCAGCATATCAATATTCGAAACGTGAACAAGACAAGGCACACAATTGCCTCGCTGAAATCGTCAGCATCAGAGCCAACTGGATTACAGCGCCTGCCTTCGCACAGCCCCCCCCTTCCCCTCCCATCCCAGGACCACCCCTAACCCGAGACATGGCCTTGCCACTCCCCCATCCCCACCACCATGCCAAAATCTCTTCGTCAGTACCAAAAGTGCCGTCGCTCCCGCTGTCCCCTGCACTTTCCACAAGGAGAGCAAAAGATTTATTCGATTTTGTTGCCAGCATTTTCTGTCTGAACTGCATATCATCCATTCACATGCGTAATTTTATATATATATATATATATATATATATATATATATATATATATATAAATATATATATATATAAAAAAATTGAGGGCAGTGGAAACAGCTGGTACACATCTTTATTTGTGCCGACGTTTCAAAAACTAGTCATTTTCAAGGTGGTCTTCATAATTCTTGTTACCCTGTACAGTTCCTAAGACTTTCTGTAGAAATGAGGTCTTAAGTCGACAGAAACAATTTGGTATTGAAAGGCAATTCAAACCCTGGCCCTTTCCTTCGTGAGAGAAGTATTATGACCAGAAAGTGTTCTATAAAAAAAAAAAAAAAAAGAAGTAATGACCAGAAAGTGTTCAGCAAACAGAAGAAAAGTTTACAGGAAAGCATAATTCCTCCACATGCATGCAACCGAAAAACGTCATCCCTAAATTATTCATCATCATTCACAGTGATCTTTATATCTTATAAAAAATAAATAGTTCAAGTAACTCATACAGTAAGTCTAGTTACGTCATGATTAATCATCTTGTCAAGTCATGGCAGGAGAACAATATATTAACTCTTCTTCAAAGCTAAATTGCGAGTCACGACGCATCAATCACGAAACAGATCCTTTACCCTCAACTAAAGAGAAGCTCGTGAAATAAAATTAACAGTGGCAAAATTGTGTGTAAGATAGGTATGTGCACAATACTATATTTATATCATATTGATGACTAACATAACAGATCCGGTCAGTGTTGTTGCAGAAATACAAAACTGCTATCTGCACAATATAGGAAATTCTTTGTTATAAGAAAGAAGTCCAATGAAAGCATCGCTATGATGTACCCACTCGTGACCGAGACTTTGAACCCATCTATATTTTCTTGAATGAGCCACGCCTCCCTTGCGGCTGTTGTCGCTCTTCTATCTCCCTCGATTTTTTCTCTGCAAACCATAAACACACTAATTCTCCCCTGCTACGTTGTAACGTGCTGATTTCTACATATGAACATGGACAATTTTTTTCTCATTAAAGATAGCATCCAGTTTATTACCAGTTCGGGACACAGCCAAGGTAAAGTTGCCGATATGATGATGATGATGGTGGTGATGATATCGCCATCATCATCATCATAATGATGATAATGCGCATCCGCTCCAAAAGTGAGTACCATCAGAGAGAGAGAGAGAGAGAGAGAGAGAGAGAGAGAGAGACATGGGCGTGGGAGTTTAATTAGCACTGTTTGAAGAGAGGGATAATCATCTCTATCGACAAGGCCGCGATGATTATTGACGCTGACAGGGTAATCCGGTAATTAAGTCCCATCACGGCTCTTCAGGACGTTGTAAGGATTAGGATCCCATTTAATTAACAAATCCCTTCCGTGGATAACATCGACAATAATAACAGGCTCCCGCAAATAGATCCCGTTTTGACTGCCTCATAAACTGGCCCCTCATTCCAGCCTGGTAGAATCCTATTAACTACCTAACTATTCTCCTCTAACCAACTGTCAGGCAATTATTACCACCAACATGCCAGACACGTGGCAGGTCTTGTGCTAAAGAATCTTACTACGCATTAACTGAAAAATATATGCTTCTGCTCCCCAACCCCTCTCTCTCTCTCTCTCTCTCTCAACTTCATTTTTTTTATATATATTTAACAGCAAAGGTAATGTTATCAAAGCAAGTGCATTCAAATGTTTAATGCCGTCCAAAAATAAAAAGGATTGTGGAAACCGTTAAAAACCCACAAACTGGTTCGGTTAATACTAACGTCTCGTCGCTGTATCCTGACGTTAGAGTTATTAACACAACATATATATACATATATACATATGTATATAAATAACTGATGACTGGGCGTTTTCATAAAAGGGAAAAATGTTTTATTCGTAGCAATAACTTTTCTTTTTGTCCTGATCCACCCTTCAGTAAGAAAAACTACCTTATCAGTGATATATGAAAACATGTGGGTGTTATAATTAACAATCTGAATTACAAGTTCACTTTTCAAAATTAAATTTTGCATAAATAAAACAAACCAAACGAACTCGATCAAGCCAAATACCGGTTATTACATTAATTAATAAGAGTTGACAAATACTCCTTTGTATATAATTAAGAACAACTGAAAACCGAAAAAGATAACCTGGAAATCGGAACATTATTATGATAATATAACAAAGAATCATGACAACGAAAGGGGAAAATCAGAGAAGATTATTGTTCTAATAATTCATCTAGAAAACAAAACATGGAAATAAGACTAAATGAACGGAAGCTACACTCCAAAAAGAGTGCAGACGTTACGGAAAGAATTTTAAAAATACCAGAAATAAATTACAGGAAAGGAATGAGAGCAATCTAGAATTAATAATGAATGCATTAGCAATAAAACTGAATCATAACCTGAGGAAACATGGCACTTTAAACAAGGAACAACTTGACGATGCAAAATCTTATCAAAGAAAACATCTACATATCAAAAGTACTTCATGTTAGCCTTTTTAATACACACTATGACGGTAAAATCAAATACGAATATTGGAATATAGAGAAAAAAAATTCTTATAACAGGGGTTTGTAAAACATCTGCGTAGCCAATTCAAGAAAAAATTTACCCACTCCCTCTCAAGATGGAACAGTAAAACAAAACAAAACAAAAACAAAAAAAATATTGGACAAAAACTTTAATATCGCTCCCGATTGCCCCATTGACTTACGCTTTGAATACACTCGGTGATGATAAGTCACAAACCAATCTCGGAAAATAAACACTGCCATGAGGAAAGAGAGGCCAAGTTGAGGCTGAGGTTACAACTGCTCAAATTTACTGAAGAGAAAAGATTAATTGAGAAGTGTTGTACGAAAGTGGAAGCTCTCTTATTCACTCGAAGAGGATGAAGGTTACGTCGAACTGATAACAATCTCATCACGTTCTTTACTGAGGCGGAACGTAAGCGCAATGTTATTTCACCAAATTAAATTTTGAATTTTGTTGGATGACGAAATTTTCCAAAAGAAACAAGTTTTGAAACTCAAGACTACAAGGAGTAACAAATTATATACACACATACACATACATTTACAAAAACACACATATATCTTATATATAAAAGTGAATGTTGTAAGTTTGTATGTATATTTGTAACTTTGTGTGCTATTGAAATCCGAATCGCTTGACCGATCTAGACAAAATTTGGCACATGACTATCATTTGACCCAACTTAGACAATAGGGTAGGTTTCAAACCCGTCCCCCTCCCCTTCCCTATGTAACTTGTGGTAAATAAACTCTACGGGTTTATCATATCTCATTTCATATACTCGCGACGATAGAAATACATTATTGAAAATGCTCTTCAGTCACTACAGTAATACCTGGATAAAAGGGACAGACAGCACAGTAATATCTGGATAAAAGGGACAGTCACCAAAGTAATACCTGGATAAAGGGACAGACATCACAGTAATACTTGGTTAAAGGTGACAGACAGCACAGTAATACCTGGATAAAAGGGACAGACAGCACAGTAATATCTGGATAAAAGGGACAGTCACCACAGTAATACCTGGATAAAGGGACAGACATCACAGTAATACCTGGTTAAAGGTGACAGACAGCACAGTAATACCTGGATAAAAGGGACAGACACCACAGTAATACATGGATAAAGAGGACAGACAGCAGAATAATAACTGGATAAAAGGGATAGTCACCGGAGTAATATCTGGATAAAATGGACAGTCACCACGGTAATACCTGGATAAAAGGGACAGTCACCACAGTAATATCTGGATAAAAGGGACAGACAGCACAGTAATACCAGGATAAAGGGGACGGTTACCACAGTAATTTCTGGATAAAAGGGACAATGATCACAGTAATATGTGGATAAAAGGGACAGATAGTGCAGTAATATCTGGATGAAAGGGACAGTCACCATAGTAATGTCTGTCAGTTCACACACGACTCTTCAAAAGGGTGGACGTTCACATGAAATATGTAGAAGCGCCAGTCAGACCGTCAACAGAAACTCCTCCCCCTCTTCCTTCTCCCTCCCTTTCCCCTTCCACCTCCCTCTTCGCTCCCCCCCCTTATTCCCTCCCCTTACACGTAGACTGGCATTCAAAAGTTTGCAGGCAGCGCCAGGTTGGTCAGCTAGTATACATATATATATATATATATATATATATATATATATATATATATATATATATATATATATATATAGATAGATAGATAGATCGATAGATATAGATATAGATATAATCTAATATAGTCTTGATGAGGTTGGTCGTTCCATGACCTTTTACAACCAACTCCAAGCTAATAGTCGACCAATTACCAAGTACATAATTCGCAAATTTACAGGGGAACTGTCCCCCCCCCCTTCCAACGAAGGCGGTTATCTCCGTGCTCTCATTAAGAGCCACTGATTTATATTTTCTCTTTTTGCCAGCCACAATCGGTAATAAATTACAGCAGGCTGCTTTATTTGTGCTCAGATCTTACTTTCGCACGCCGTTTTTGCAGGAATAACAAGCCTGTCAACAGTAAGACCGTGTAACTGTTAAACGGACTATCTCGTAAACGAGGAATTAGAGTAACAAATTATTAAGTTGTCCAATATAAATCTGTGATCCTTTAATTTTAATCTTAAGTTGACACTCTCAACTTCTGTCTTCCCCCTTTCCTCTGGTTTCCCCAGAACATATTCTCTGCTCCAGGACCTATTAACGTTCAAGATGGGAAGAAACTAATTCACGCCCCTCTTTTCAAGAACTCTGTACCGCTCTATCAAATTTTAGAATCTCTGTCCTTGAAAAGCTTAATCCTTGTAGCACCACTAGGAGGAGTGTGGAATTCGATATATGACGAAATTGCAACGAACTGATGAACCCTGCAAAAGGTGCCAGGACTCACGGTCCGGTGCGCTGAGAGAACATCAAACGAAGACGAAACTATTCGTGCTAGCGAATTTACCAGTCAACTTTAACTAACCAAGCGCACTGGACTTGCAAGGTTGTTGATGGATTTTTCCGCTTTACCCATTATCCTTCCGCAACTGTTCAGAATCGTCTATTTTCGTGATTCTGAGCAGGAATATATGTGTGAAACGCGCAGTGATTAAATAGCAGCGATGGATATCAGATATGATGTACAAAATGTCGAGTCTATTTATCACATCTCAGCTGAAAAATTTTCCTTTTTGACGCAAACCAGCTGTATAATATTCTATTACCTACTTATCTATTATGAGCAAAAGATAGAGAATACATACCACTAAATATAAATTAATACACTACGCATGTTCACACGCGAACGTAAGCAGATACACGCTATACATGTTGCATGTATACGTATATGTACGTACGTATGTATAATATATTATACATACATATATATATGTATATGTATTATACATACATACGTACACATTATATGTATACATGCAACACGTATAGCGTGTATCTGCTTACGTTCGAGTGTGTTTATCTACTGGTCACTTTTTACCAGACACATATGTAATCGTAACAGCCACAATGCCCTCTAAGCTTCTCGAATTCATCGCGCGTTTTTGGATGATAAAAAAGGGAGTGAGTGAGAGGTGAGAAAGAACGAAAAGAACAAAGAAAAAATGAGCCAGACAGGATAAGGACTGAGTGACTACTTCCGGGAAACTGATTAGGAGAGACTGAGGGAACAATCAAAGGAGCTGACTTGGAAATTAGCCAAGTAATCAGGTTGACTCATCCCCAGGGCGAAAGAAAGAAAGAAAGAAAGAAAAAAAAAAGATTTGCAAGAGACAAACAGATCAGATGATGGTGACGATGCTGACGAGGACCCAGAGGAAGATAACGCCGATCACAAGAGGATGAAATTGCAACCATTGAATTAAAACCCGAAAATTTACAAATTGGTTTTCAGGGTTACAAGAGCATTGTTGAGAGAGAAAATATATCAGTGGAGACTACCAGCCCGACTTCTTACAAAATCCTGTTCTATTGTGTGACTGTCTGTACACGAGAGAGAGAGAGAGAGAGAGAGAGAGAGAGAGAGAGAGAGAGAGAGAGAGAGAGAGAGAGAGAGAGAGAGAGAGTTATATCTCACAGAGGCCCCCAAATCTCAAATAGAAAATGACAGTACATTATGTTTAAACAAAATGCTGATCAAACCCGGCTGCAACCCACAACAGCCAAATAATATCCAAACCAATTAAAGTATATTGAAATTTAGAGGAAAATTAACTATAATGTTTCTTTCCTCTACTCATTCGGTTCGGGATGAAATAAGATTCTTCGGTTGTAGGCCAAACGGATTCCTAACTGCACCATGAGATAGAGAGAGGGCGTAAACATATATATATTTTAAATATTGTGTGAGCGAACGCAAAGGAAACACTAACATATTGTTTAAATAAGTTCTCCTATCAAGAGACTGATTCATACGGCTTATCGACTCCATTTGAAGTTCACCCATTCATCAACTGCCGTTCTTGATTTCATTTTTGTCCCTGCTTTTTCTCACTGTCTTCCCTTATCGCAATCTCTAAACTTTTCTCAGATGACCCTATTCTGTCCACCAAATGTTGCCAAAACTTTTCTAACTAACCATCTTCCTTCTGAAGCGTTTTCCCACAATAATTTTGTCTGAAACTCATAATGCGGATTCGAAAAGCAACACATAACAAGGAAGACATAGCCAGTCACAAATCACTTCTGGCAAAATATTTTTCATATTTTAAACAATTTAAAGGTATGCTTTACGCATTCCTATCATAAGTCGTGTGATACTGCATCGTGAAATACTCAGCGGCGATTCGCCTCCTATAATAATAATAATAATAATAATAATAATAATAATAATAATAATAATAATAATAATAATAATAATAATAATAATAATAAATAAATAAAAAGGGCACATTCACAACCTGGATTAAGTGAGAAAGTTGACAAGAGATGTTTAGGCGAAACACGTAAATTTTCTCCTCTCGACAACTTTACCCTAGAATGGACAATCTGGTCCAGGAGCACTATTCCAGCGATGGGCAAAGTAGCATTTCACTAAGTTTGAAAGGTGAAAGGAACTGAATCAAAATTACCATGATTTTTAAGAACTACCTGCTTAAATAAGTACAATGTAAATTTCTTTTTAGTTCATGTTCAGAAGTATTCATGCTATTTACACATGAGCAAAATAACTTCAAAATTTTATAATTAAACACTTTCTATGCTCTGAGCAGCTCAGTTTTGACTTGAAGCAGTGAATTAGGTACCAGGTGATTAGTTGACTGTAGCACGTCTGATGGTTAGTCGACTGTAGTGGGCTGCATCCTGACAGGTGAGATAAGAATGGTAACCTTATCTCGAAATATCTTCATGAAACCCGGAAGGTTATTACCCCCTGGGACCATGTCCCCCCAAACCCGGAAAATTGGGATTGTTCAATATATATATATATATATATATATATATATATATATATATATATATATATATAATGTGTGTGTGTGTGTCTGTGTAAAAAAATATATATTTCATATATATATATATATATATATATATATATATATATATATATATATATATATATATATATATATATATATATATATATATACATTCATAAGTTTCAAGAACATAGTATATCCTAATAAAACTTTCTCTTTACCGAGTAATTTCCCTATGCAAACACAAACTTATGCAGATTCCAGTAAGCATCCATGTTTGGCACAGACGTATAACACATGAAGAAACAAAGAGCAAAAGATCCAAGAGACAACAGTTAAACCCAGCTGTTGCAACGCAGTTCATTACAAAAGAATACAATGACTACGTCCTAAAGGGAACATCCACGTTTGGGAAGAGTAACAAATATGGAGACAATTTCAAACGTTGCCTACAAATTCTTGCATCTGAGTTAGACTGGTGTATAGCCGAGGCACTATAAATCTAACTTCAGGGAGCATATTTCGTGAATGCTGAAAATAGCCATGGTACTGCAATTACAACCAAGGCATTGCCATGCATGACAAAACTCTTCTGAAACTACAGTGGCGGCCGCGTCGTTATTCTCCTTTCAGTCCACCATGAATAAGGGTGGTTCTCCTTCAGAGAGAGCCGTGCCCGTAAGTTAAATCGTATGCTAACAGACTGAAAAATATTTATCCATAAATGATTGGATACCTTGAAACCCTTGCAACACAAAATATCATCTATGAGAAATGGAAAGAAAACTTTGCACAAATACCTTCCCACTGGCAGTACTTTCATATAAAATATACTAAAAGGAATAACGAAAATAATGCTAATAACTCCCTTGTGTTGCACAACATACGCAGCAGCAGCGTCAAAAGGGATCCAAATCCCGAACATGTGCATCGGGCGAGACTTAATATTTTGTCTATTCTTTGCACTGTATGTATCCTGGGACGGTATTTGAAATGCAAATTCAAACAAAATATTACATTTCTTTCCAGAAGGATCTTGCAACGCTGTCTTACTGGAAACTTATAGCACACTGAAGACTTTCCTAAAGAAACTACCCGTTTTATGCTAAAATAATTATTCCTAAACAACGAAGAATCGTTTTAGAATCTAAACTCCCTTGTAAAAAATAAAATACTGTTTGATGGGGAATCACTTTATACATGTACACGCTTTCCATACAAATACATATTATTACCCAATGGGGAATCGTTTCAATATCAATTCCCGCATCAAACAAATTCCTCTATACCAACTACTTTACATGCAAGCAAAAAAGTGAATGAACTAGCGCATTATGTGGTTTCAATCCCTCTGTTTTGCTTAATGTAATACCCTTACATTTTACATACCATTACATCAAATGATGAAACTCAAAGCTAATCAAGCTTAACCTAATAATAATTTCGCGTCATACCGCAGATAAAACAAGGCCATATAATAAAGCCAATCCCCCAAACGGCGTAACCTTGTAAACATATGACCAGACTAAATATTGAAATCCTACTTCAGCGGCTGCACGCCATAAAACTCTCTCTTCTGTTTACTCGACGGTATTTCCACCAGGAAAAACATAACTCCAAGCATACATTTCCATTTCCCAGAGATAACATTTCTTCGGACATAAGCATATGCAAAACGAGTCTGGATGGGTCGTAAACATTTATTCAGGGGTATTTATGTGGGAAAGAATTAACACGGATATATCGACCCTGAAAAGAAGATATGCCACACAAGTGTTAGGAGGATGCTAATTGATATGAGAGAGAGAGAGAGAGAGAGAGAGAGAGAGAGAGAGAGAGAGAGAGAGAGTAGCATAGCACACCATCACCATATTAATCCTCCTTGTCTTCATCTGAAAACTTTTTTCTAGCGCAGTATAAGATAGAATCTGTTCATAAGATATAAAAAACCATGACAAAACTTGGATACTAAGCGC
>NC_089795.1:38135267-38150267 GCF_040412425.1 Macrobrachium rosenbergii
TCACGACCTATGCCTCGGCTTATTGCACTTTTTCCCTTTCAATTACATGGCAAAAATGCGTCATTACGGGAATCAACGGTCTCTCCTTACTGCTGAAAATAGAATTTTACCTCTTTTTAATGAGGTTAAGATAACATACTACTAATCCTTGTTGTTTAGTAATAAGTCGTCTGAGGCGCTGTCACAGAAACTCATTTTCTGGTACCTGACCTTCGGAGTCTGCGCAAAGGGGCCAGTGTTGGTGGAAAAAGTCGTATATTTTCGTCACTCGCAGCCAAAGATAGGCAATTTCGTTGAAAAGTATAGAACGGACCAAACAGGATACAGAATTTAGTTCAAAGGCCTAGCGCTGGGACCTATGATGTCATTCGGCGCTGAAACGGAAAATTGAACCAACAGTAAAAAGGTTTGAAAGGTGCAGCAGGAGGAAAACCTCGCAGTTGCACTATGAATCAATTGTTAAGAGGGTGGAAAGTAAGATGGAAGAAGGAGAGCATCAACGGAGGTGCTGTAAAAGGAATGAATGGGTTTGCAACTAAGGGCCGAAGGGACGCTGCAAATAACCTCAAGTAATGCCTACAGTGCACCGCATGCGGTACATTGACAGCACTAACCAGCCCCCCGTGGGGTTTAAAAGAATAAAAAAATTTAGGCTTTCCATAACCTGCCCCAAAATAACACCAATATACATGAAAACAACGCAATGAGAGTATGACTATCCTTGAATAGACGCGTTGTAGTACTGTATATATTCTATTCTAGGAACGAGAGCGAACTAATTAGCTAACTGTTTGTAAGTACTGCCTTAAAAGACAGAAGCTTGCGTGTTTACAGCATAGACGATTCGGCCTATGACGACATGAGCACCACTTGGTGCCATTGTTGGCGGCACGACATCACAAGATAATAAGAAAAAATAAAATAGTCCGTGCGACAGCACCGTAATGCATTTAACAAAAAAAGTATGTAGATTAACATAAATATTTTATTAGCTAACGTCATGGGATACTACTGTGCGCTATACTAGATGTACACATGAGAGAGAGAGAGAGAGAGAGAGATCTTATATCTATGTAGCATTCTCACGGTATTGAAAGAATATCCGTTTCAGTATCATTCGTAATTTGCATAAAAATCTTTGTATTCATTACTACATAACAAAAGGAATCAATCATTCTCTCTCTCTCTCTCTCTCTCTCTCTCTCTCTCTCTCTCTCTCTCTCTCTCTCTCTCGTAACCTAGTGGTAGGGCGGTCAAGTCAAAACTGGGCGACCTGGGTTCGGTTCTCGAACCAGACGAGGAGGGACGAATGGGCGTGGTCCCTGTAATCCAGTATGCCTCTGGCCTCTGTTGACCCAAACAATGAATTATGCAACTAGTTGTTATTCAACTGTAGTGGGGCGTATCTACGGTGGAAAGACAGGGGGAGAATAAGTGAGATAAAATACTAGGCATCAGTATTCACTACTCCGTCAAAAATGGAAAAAAAATGTATGCTACCAAAACGAGTGAAATCATTCATAAGATATTCTGCAAATAGTTATAAACACTCCAATATCTGGAAGTATCATTAAATAAGACATCACAATATCGTGTAGAAATGCAATTCTTTCAAATATATGGAGCTTGCAACATTAAAGCATTCGAGTGCTGAATGTCTAACTCGATGAATAATAAGCGAAATAGTAGACCACGGAGACTAGCAGTGAAATAAAAAGTACTAACAAACTAGACGACATGAATTTTTATACGAAATATTTGCCCTCTACACTATAGCATGAAGTTGCACTACCCAGTCAATACCAGGCCACAAATATTAGACGAGTCCCTTGCCACTCGTGAAGAAGACCGATTCCTAACCTCCTCGGCTAAGAAGAAAAATTTGAAAGAAAATAAATAAATAAAAAATAGCTAGCTGTCTTCTAAGATCTAAGAGCCTGCCTACTTTCAAAAAACCTTTTCGGCTCTCTAATCAACTATACGGGATTGACACAAAACAATACTGGAAAAAACTCGTGCATGAACATAACCCGAAGCAACAAACACATCACGCAATAGCCTTCCTGCCCTCATTTAATACACGCAACACTGTATACATTCCTGTGATCTTAAAGCAGCTGCGTGTGATTGTTCATTTTGGATCACGTTTTTACATGCTGTACGTAAATTATGATACCAAACAATCAGTCTTTAATTCATTTCTCCCGGTAACCAACCTCTTAATGGAAGAACTTAATTTTTGTTTAAATCTTACGGTAAATTTAAATATCTGTACAATACTAGAACGGTTTTGTGCATGATGCCTGCAAGGATGTTAAAATTTCCCTCACATATTAGTTAAAAAAATGTCAGTTGCAATCACCTAATTACCCTCTAGTCTACCTCCAAATAAAATATCAATCAACAATTACATACACTCAGGAAACGGGTACGAAAAGTTTACTAAGGAATATGAGAATAACTAAAACAAACTTTCACAATATACAAGTTTATAGTAAACTTATTATATAAATGAAGGAGTAGCCGAGTATCTACAAAACTAAACCGACACCTAAGTTACACTTGTGGCCGTTACAAATTTAACACCTTAATCATTCATTCCTGAAACATTCAAAGCAGGAAATATATATGAAACGGAGGCTGTAACTGAATTACTGTATGTCAAAGTCTAAAGACGATAGAATTAATTATGACGGTTACTGGCTAACAATTTCCTTTCTAAATTTATTCGTGCAATTCGTCTATTCTTAAAAACATCGATAGCACGAAAAACAATGAAATGAATATCAAACTAAAATGATATACTTCTAATTCTGAGAAAGAAAGAAATAACCACTAAAGGTCTCATTCAAACGCCGAATTTCTTTATACAAGGACACAAACCTATTTTGATGCACAGAAATCATCTACATGAAATGAAAAGTTGCCTACCATAATCTTAGACTGAAGGAATCAATGCATCCGAATTCAGTTATACATCTGTGAGTTATGGTTCATTCATGGAAATTGTTGGATATTGGAGAAGGATTTGCAAGGAAACCATTCATTGCACTCTCTGGAAACAGCGCCCCTCCAAGTGAGCAAATATTTAACTGGCGGGTCGTCCGAACCTGCTTCGGCAATCTGGGCCCAATCACCCTCCGGACCAAAGGGCTACTTTCCCGTTCAACGCATATTCGATTAAGATGAACATTAACCCAGTTTTTATCCCCCGTCGTATCGCAGAAGGGAAAAGTAAAACGATCGTTTCGTCAAGGATGAAATTCAAACTCACATGAACATTTACTTCCCCTGATTGATTCAGTGGCCCAAAAGACCACCAGCACCATTTTGAAATATTGACAACGTGAACAGGACCCAGTTTCTTAGGAATACACACTTTTTTACACACACACACACACGCTCATATAAACAAACACACACACATACATATATATATATACACACATATAACCACATATATATTTATATATATATATATATATATATATATATATATATATATAATGTTAATGTCAATGTTTATAATCAATGTTATTAACTGTATTTCATATTTCACGTTTTTATATTGAAATGCAAAGATAACAGCATTTCTATAACATAACGGTGGGTATTCGATAAGATGAATTTTTATTCTTGGTCACAGGTAACATAGTAGTGTCACATATAATGGTAGTTATGAACTGCAAGTCTAAAAGCACTAGAAGCAACCAAAAATCAAACCCACAATAACATCTGACTTTACATTAACAAACCAGACTTCTTTACATTTAGTCTGTGATTAGCATGTAAAGTTCATTTTCTTGTAGCAACAGTGTGGTACATCAAGACAGAGAGACAGACACACCCCAGTACTTACTTTCACGACCATTATCCAATCCGAAATAACCAAAAGCACCGATAACATACCTGGAACAAAAAAAGAGAAATGAAATGAATGACACTCATGTGAAAGTTTATTTGCATCGCTCGTTATTGACATCAGCCTAAAATATGCATGGACCAAATGGGAAAAATATTCCAGGGAACCTCACTTATCTAGCGGGGCCATCGCAGTGAAGCGCCAAATTCATTTCCAACAATAATGATAATAACGAAACTTAAATCAGTCGATGCAATCACACATATAAATGAATTACTTTGACTGCGTCGATCAATGACAAAAATTTCACCTTCAATTATATTATCCCTGCAGGTTGCTGGGCGGCGTTTCATGAATTGAGCGCTGCTGCAAATTGAAGAACAAATACTTGATAGTCTTCACTAATGTAATGTACTTAAAGTGGTTGTGAACAACTCATGGGTACATGAGTTAGAGTGTAACAGAAACAAACATTGAGAAACCGAAGCATTTATTACCAGATGTTCTAATATTTGACCCTAAAGATGCCACTCCAGCTTCTCAGTACTTAAAACTTACACCAAAATTTGAGCCTAACTGTTTGGATTAGAAAGTATTTAACAGAAGATTATTGAAAAAAGTTCAGTACACATACTATAAAATACTGAGAGAAAAAGCAAGAGTAGTCATATATAACACATGGCAGCGAGAGTGCAGAAAAGAATGACAAGTTAAGTTACAGGAAAGAATTCTATAAATTAGAAGAGAAGGAAAAACACTGATGCTACTCACAATTCTGGTTTTCAAAATTATTTTGACAGTTGTTGCATCAGGAAAACAAAGGCATGGAGAAACAATATAAATACCAAATGTCATTAACAGGGTTCAAATGGAAAATCCTAGCATACGTGGATTTTCAGGCATTTTACAATCAAAAGTTAACTGAAAATCGAATTTTTTAAATAATATGAGATGCAAGTTAACATAATAAAGGAATTATATTGACACGAACGTCAGGCAATAATATGGAACAACTCAAGCGTCCAATGTTTTTATTTATTATGAACCAAAGGGAATGAAAGTTATAGTTATGAGATGAAAATAGAGGGAGTGAATCTAAGGTGAACTGCTGATATGAAAACTTACTTACAACATTTGGAACTTGAAATCTGTGAAAAAAGAAAAGGTAAAGCTTTGCAATTCTGCAAAGGGGCTTAACAAAAAAAAAGTTAAAAGCTAATATACTGCATATGCATGAGAACATTGCTGGGCAAATTCTTTTTTTCAAGAAAGCTCACGGTAAATGGAAGAAAAAAAGGAACTGTAAAGTTTAAGCACAAAAGCAAAACTACTCAAAGAAAAAAAAAATTGGGTGATGAAATTTACATGTTTTAATTGAGGATTTAATGCGTATTTGTAAGAAGACAATAAAATACATCTCATGTATTAAAAGCAGCAGCTGAAGCTCTGAAAAGAAAAGGCCAATTCATACAAGATAAGACAGCATAGCATATGCACGGTGCAGCATATGCAAATAGGGGCGCGTGTGGCTAATGAGGGTCCTGTCAACTTCTGTCAATATAAGAAAATGTCGAGTGCTTGATAAAGTCGATAATAAAGAATATTGGCCGGGTAGTGACTAATTCAGAGGCATCTGCTTCCGCGTCCTAGTATCGTGCTTTCAAAACAATGAATATGTAACATCATATATTGCATTCATTGTTCGAAGGGACACTTCGATGCCAAGAATATCGAACTATTCAACTCGAAAGAAAACTATATTATAATGGAACGAGCTAGAAAGAAAACGCGAGTTACAAATCAGGAGGGTAGGTATAACATTCTGTCTCTTGGTATCAGAGTGAAGTACTTAATATGATGTTCATCCCCGAAAAAAAAGAACTCCTCCTATGACAAAAGGGCCTCATTCTCCTAGCGGCATATTGGGTTCTAGCCGAGAGAACTCTCTCATTAATTGCCGAATAAAGACGGCTAATGAAAGAAATAGGCGAAGGAAGCCACAATAAATTCCCATTTAATAGGAAAACTTTGGGAGTTCGGAAGCCAGTATCTGACCCAAAACGCACAAAACTTCCTCTATTAAGGAAGAATTTAACAGGCGCTCCCGCAGGACCCTCTCAAAAGCGTAACTATTCGTACTCACCGGTGTGTACATTCATGTATACGAAAGTAATCCCTGACACACAACTTCGACTTCTGTTATCAGTGAAATGGACTCTACATCAATACATACATACATACATAAATACACACACACACACATAATATATAACATATATTATATATATATATATATATATATATATATATACATACACATATATATATATAATATACAACATACATACACATGTACTATAAATATAGTATATATACTATATGTATGTATGTATGTACTATAAGTATAATATATGTATACTATACTTATATGTGTATGTATGTATGTATGTAGTAGCTAATAATATTAATGTGTATATATATATATATATATATATATATATATATATATATATATATATACGTCTAATAACCCATTAATATTCTAGTACCTTAGGAATAACTGACCACCAAAATGGAATTACATATAATAAGAAGGCACCTACCCTGACCAGGGTTCGAGCCTAAGCCAGCAAGAGAGTTGGGCGAATGGGTAAGGTCTCCGCCATCTATGTGATAGGATACAACCCAAAATGGCATAGGATTCAGTCGAGGTCAGAATACGTGCTGTTGAGTACAATTATTCCTTTTGGGTGTCATTTATTCCCTTGAGAAAGTGAATAAAATATTAGCAGACTGGTTGTGGCTTAATATTTCTATATGTATATGTATGTATATGTATATACATATATATATTTCTTTCTTTATTTCTAACAGGAATGTCCTTACACACGCACACACATATACACACACACACACACACACACACACACACACACACACACACACACATATATATATATATATATATATATATATATATATATATATATATACTCTATATATATATATATATATACATATGTGTGTGCGCGTGTGTGCGTGTAAATAGGAACATTCCACTTAGAACATAAAGACCCAAAGAAATAACAAAGAGAATACTGCTGCATAAATCCTGTAACTGCTGATTCGAAGATGAAACTCCTGTGCAGAAAGCTGCCAATACATTATCAACTTCATAAACATCAACAAAAATGTCATCAGCATCGTGCAGCCTTTGCTGAACACAGTAACAATGCCCTGCACGCACTTACTATTTTCTTGTAAACTACGGCTGCCACTAACCAGTTTCGCAAAAAAACTAACATTGCGTCCTTTATCAGCCCTTTTTCTAAAACTTCGCATTTAAAAACAATTTTCTTTAAAATTTCGTTTTTCTCTCTCCCCAAGTAGCCAAAATCACTTTAAGGCATTTTGATGCATCTTTTCACATGTACACCTTCTATGACAGATCACGTGTCTACATTTCTCAAAGTTTCAAAGCATTTCCGTTCCAACATTCCAACTTTTGCATTCTTCAGAAGCTTCACCTCACATCCTGTTACCTCCTTACTTCACCTATCCAGTGACTCATCTACTAGCATCCTACCTGTTACATTTACTCCCCAACACGTATTATGTTTTACCCATTTCCGGTCTCCCACCTTCCATAATGACGTTCACTCGATTATTTTCTTGGCTTCCATCCAAACAGTTTCATCTGTTTCTGCAGCATCTCTTCATTGTCACCTAATACGAACATCTGCAACATTAGCCACTCCATTCACGACCCCTTTTTTATTCCTCAACATTGAATCTAACATCTACTGTTTATTCCCTGACTTATCTCATTATTCCGCCTTAAAAATATTAAACAGCTTTGCAGCCACAGCACCTATTTGTCTTAATTCATTCTTTCTATTCACACTCTTACTCTTACGCAAGTCCCTGTAAAGCCTACATAAACTAAAAGACTACTTTAACCATAATAAAAAATCCTCTAACGGTTCTAAACAAATTACCTTTACGTTAAACAATCGTTAACAATCTCCACATTGCACTGTTACCAAATCTATGCAGAAACTTCACTATGTTCATGTTAAACCAAATAAAAACTCTCTTCAGTCTCAAACTTCTCACAACCGCTAAATTTGTCTAAACCAAACCGTTCTATAAACCTATTAGTTACCCGTCTTACTCTTTCCATAAGAGCTTACCAAAGGCCAACCCATATTTACTTTATACTGCGAAGTCCAGTAAGTCTTACATTCATCTTTAACCTTCTACTAAAGGGAACAATTATCCCTATCGCATACTACATTGGAACTTTCCCTTATCAAGAAATAACTTCATATTGTAGCATCTCACTTGTAATTCTTACATTCTTAATAGCGACTACCACAAGTATTCTTACCTGTACATTAACTCTTTCCATTGTATTACCCTTCTGATAAGCCTCGCGTCACTCCATACGTTAAATAACTCATCCAAATACTCAAAACGACAAAAAGATTCCACCGCTTTAGGCACCATCCTTCTATCTCCATCATTATTACAGATCAAAATTGCTTATTAACTTTTCTCTCCACATTTCCTTCCCTCCCGGACCCAAATTTCTCTCCGAGATGCATGCTCAGATTCACCCCTGTTGTGGTCTTAATTTGTCCACGGCCTGATAAACCAACGCCTTTGATGGCTTTGAATTATTCGTCTTCAATAACCCACTTCCTACCTTCTTTTTTTTTTAACCGGATAAAGCAAATATATAACAGTGTCCCAGTGCCCCTGCTAACATGCAATTTGCAATACCCTTCAGGGGACAAAAATTCATATCAGAGAGATGAGGAGAGAGGAATGGGGGGGTCATAAACGTTGAAGCTCTTGCTTCCACAAGGTTTTTTTTTAAGCTATTTTCGCATTCAAATGTCACTGCCATCTTAATATGCCCATTAAGAATTTTCAAAAGCTATCATCACAGTATTCTTCAATATGTATGCATGTATGTATACACATACATACACACACACACGAGGAGTTCGTCTGAGACCCGACAGCTCAATGCCAGCATCACTTGCACATCACCACCTGGGGGGGGGAGAAGGAGCAGGGTGTTGCTGACTAACTGCACAGGTGGTACCAACATCAAAAGCCGTCTACCAAAACGATATGCAAATGAGACAGGAGGATTTCTCTTGAATTCTGACGCATTTAAGCTGTAAGCACTTCTGTTGGAGATTTACATCACAGCGAATCAACCACTAGTGAACTTTGAAAATAATTAAATATTAATCACTGCTCAGTTAATGACATAACGCGGGAATAACAACATCCAAACCTGACCTCTTCCCGAAATATTGGGGATTACTCTGAAAAATCCATATGGCCCTCTGAAAGCAAAATCCGAAAGTACTAAAAATCAACTTCAAGCGACGAAGAGCCACTTGATAAGCAATACGGACATGTCCCTAGATTTATAACATCTATGTTGGTTAGGATGCACTTGCACAACATCGGCATGCAACCGTCCGCTATGACAACATTTGCAGTTTGACTGTACAAACGCAATGGACTCAACTGGGCAGGAGAATCCGGCACCTGAAGTATTGCTCGGAGGAGAGGCAATTGGTTTCAATAATACAGTGCTTCGGTTGCAAAAAAGAAAATAAACAAAAAATAAAATTAAGATAAAATAAGATAAATAAAAATATAAAAAATAAATAAAAAAAAATTCCTCAACCAAGTGTGTGGGATTTTCGTCACCTGACGCTCTTTTCTTTTGCCACATTTTTCTGATGTACTGGGTGAATTGTTAAAATTCTCCCCTACTCTCATGAAAGATTACATTTTTATTCTGTATCACAAACTATTTTAATATAAATTAATAAAGCGAGGGGGGGAAAATAGTTCTTGGAAAAAAAGCAGATGCCTTCTTTGTGAATTTACTATACTGCAAGGTGATGAATGCTTACGTAACCAATAATTTGCCCAATACAGGGGTATTGCAACACTGCAACTGATCCTACGGAAACTAAAAAGGATTCTATTTTCAGCGAAACTTTATCTGTATGTATCATTACTGATTACTTGCATAAGTGAAACGTACATGATAAAACAAAAAATATTAGAGCAGAACGTTCATTTCAAAACTAAATGGCAGGAATAAAAAATAATACCCCAAGTAACATTCCTTTTTAAAACGGGACTTCTGAGAATTTCGTTGGGTGATTTTTGAAATAGAACTTCAGACAACTTTGTTGGGTGATCTTTTTTCCCGCGCGAATATAAAAATACGGATGATCGTGGATTAACACTATGCATGACAATACTTTTCAACCACTTCTTAATCCGCTGAAAAGATTTTTTGTTTTCTGTAAAAGAAAACTGTAAAGATATTATTCGTCTGTCCCGTCCACCTTTTCTGTCCGCCTAGATCTTAAAACCACAGAGGCTGGGCTGCAAATTGGTACACTGATCATCTACCTCCAATCATCAAACATACCCAATTGCAGCCCTCTAGCCTCAGTAGCTTTTATTTTACTTAAGGTTAAAGTTAGCGCAACCAACACGGGCCACTACCTGGTCGTGGTTGACAGTTTCATACAGCATTACAGGCTGTACAGAAAACTCGATTGCAACGAAGAAACTTCGGCCCATTTTTTGTTTCTTTTTTGCGGTTACTTCGGATCACGATCTCACTAGAAATAACACGATGTGGAAAGTAAGAAAGCCATTCCACTTAGACTGGAACATTGTTCAACTGCAATGCTCGAGATGTTAGATCTAATAAACATTTAACTCGCTTTACAAAAACTTCCTTCTGACGTGGTGGATAAAAAAAAAAGCTGTTAGATGAATAAAAAAGATTACGAAGAATACATATTTCCATAGAGTGGCGTATAGTGAGACTGCTTCTTTTAAATGCCAGTACCTACAGTTATGATTGCAGCAGTAATACAATCAAAATAGAAATTAACTCTCGATAAATGTCGAAATTTTCAAATACATGTGATTGACGAATCGCATGATTACGATAAAATACAAAACACATCCAAGCAGCCATATGAAATGACTGCTCTTACATACTTTTATTTATTATGACTACGGCACTTTTTCAAATTTTAATTAAAATCAACTTTAGATGAATGGCAAATATTTAATACGAACCACTATGAGAAAATTTTACGATTATACAATATGCAACACCTCAAAGGCACGAGGAACTCAAACTACCATGAATAATGAATGAGTTCCGCATTTTAAAATCGGTAGTATGTTGAAAAAAAAAAAAAACTCACGGTTTGAATATACGTACGATGCTTCAAGGGATAGTATTTCCTCTGTAATCTAATATGAACCTGTTATGAATAAACAACAGTTTAGCGACAGATTCCAGAATGTAATATATTATACCACAATTCTACAGTGTTACATCCCTTGAACATCACAATTGTTAAGCCATAATTAACAATGCCACGTATGGCTACTCGGCTTAGATACCCGTGAATTCACTGATTAAGCAACAAATCTGAAAAGTGTATTGCGCTCCTTTTTCGTTACGATAAATAAATAATTTTGAATTTCTCTGAAAACTGACAAAAACACTTCCTACCCAATGCATAACTAAACTAGACATGAGTTATTCATGTGTAAAGTGAAAGGCGCTACGCTTGAAAAATTCATACAGATGACATAAATTTTCTCAAGACATCAAAAACCATTTCAATTACGATGTCGAACTTCTCAATGACATAATGCTGGTTTTGCTTAAAGGCAAGATAAATATTACTACTCCATCCACGACTAATATTCTGAGCTCCGTTTTCTTAACAGTGCATCGATGCAGTTTCTTTTCACATTATTTGTTGCTAATTCTTTTCATCCTTAAATCATCCCTTATTATATTCATCCGCTTTCTACTCTTTTGAGGCTTTCCCTCCAGTGCGACGTTTATTGAGCCCAAAATCTGGTTAAAAAGTATATTTTGGGTTAAAAAGTACGCCTTTATGATCCTCGCCTTGTGATGACTCCATATATATCTTATTTTTGTTATCTCCTACTTAGGGACAGAAAAAAAAATAAAAACAATCTTCCCAATGGTGTATGTTATGATAACTATCTGTTCAACGTAGATCCACGTTTTCAACAGATTCGCTCTACCTTTAAAAATCAAGTCAGGAGGCTTTAAGTGAAAGAAACAGAGCTTCTGAAAAATGTATTTTTGGCTACGGGAGACCAAGCATGGTTAAAAAGTTTACCATCATGATCCTCATCTCCTCCTAAATGTACTGATATCTTATTACTGTATTTCGGATTTTTAATCAGAGCAAAATTTAACTGACAGATACTTTCTTTACATGTAGCGTAGATAATAAACTTTCATGATACTAGTCCGAACGGTTTACTCTTCAAAAATACCAACTGAGATCCAATAATTTAAGATATTTTAAAAGACTAGAAAAAAAATCCAATGCCAGGACAAAATGAAAATTTTGAAGAGTCGTCAGGAACTTGAATTTAGAACTAAAACATAAAACACGTTTAAATGTCGAAACTGAAGGGGTCACCAGATATTATCAACTAGAATGCAATTGAATTACAAAAGCAATATTTTTTTTTTTTTTTTGTAGAATATTAGGAAATTAAGCCGTATTAGCTTTACTCCTTCCGGTGCATATCAGTATACACTTAATAATGGTACTTCTGCCAAGCATCGGGATGGCTATTATATAGATGGGTGACCAACAAGAAAAACCAGGTGCCGCTGGCACATCTGTTAGGCAGGGCATGGGCTAGCAACTTTGTCCTAAAGAAGGTATGAAAATTGGAATGATAACAGCTATTCGTGCCACAACTTCAAGATGAAAAGGCGTATAGGGAACACACACACACACATATTTATGTGTATGTGTGTGTATACAAGCTAGTATGAAAAACAAACCTTCATGACAAACAAGCCGTTGCTCTGACAGGTATATACATCAATGACGAAGATAGTACGCCCAGAAAGAAGAGAAACGTCAATATGCGAAGCTAACCTTTCAGATGAGCTAAAATAAGACCGTCTCCTATTACGTAAGCCGAATACGAAACGGGATTAACGTCGTTTTGCAATATTAACGAATGACCTTGAAAATAAATTATTCGAGCGCAGTGGTTAGGGTGCAATTGATTATCCAGTCAAGGAGACCCAGCGTCCCATGCGGGGGAAACTGAAGCTTATACCCAGTCACGGGAAAGCTTGAATTTCCTTGTGGCATTCGCCTTCCATACTACCTTCTAACAAGCCTGTCACTCTCATTCAAAGCACTGCCCCTTTTAAAGGTGGAGATGCACCCCAGAGAGAGATTTAGGGAACGAGAAATTTAGGGAACAGCCAGACAATTATATTTCCTTTAAACGGCTGTGCCAAAAGGTTCCTTTCTTTGAGGAATAAAAACGCAAAAAAAAAAAAAAAAAAAAACTTTCAGCCAAAAATACGAGTATATACATCCTACTCGCTCTACTAAATGGTTCACTTACTTAATAACACGGTGAGAGGATGGATATTCTGAATAAGATAAAAGCTTGAAAAATAAACGCAATGACTTTGGATAATAACGCCTTTACTATGCAGGTTACTTTTTTTTTAAACCTTCAGGCATGAACAGACACACTGTGGTATTCAAAATCTGTTCGCTTCTTATACGACAAGTTAAAGCTAACGAATGTACGTACATGCGAGGCCACTACGACATCCAGTCTTTCAAAGTCATAAATTGATTTTTGCAAGTGTTCTTTTTGCTTTATAAAGCTTTCTGTATGGGTCTGAGTATGAAACACCAACATTGTGAAGCTGTGCATATAAAGAGAGAATGCCAAGTTTTTGAGGCTCCCCTGCTTTTAATCTTGTGTGATATGTTGCCATTGAAGCCTCGTTGACATGAAATAAAGTCACGGCTGGAGGATCGAAGGGCACACGGGGAGAGAGAGAGAGAGAGAGAGAGAAGAGAGAGAGATATTACCAGACGCGATTGATCAGCGCTTCGTCCATATTTATACCTTTATTCCATAATTATAAAAATGGGAGGTCCTCGACGAGGTAATTCATCACTCACCGAGTTGGGACCATTTATTGGACTCTCTCTCTCTCTCTCTCTCTCTCTCTCTCTCTCTCTCTCTCTCCTCTCTCTCTCTCTCTCCAAATGTGCCTTCGATCCTCAGCCAATGACTTTATTTCAAGTCAACGAAGCTAAATGGCAACATATCAAGATTAAAAGCAGGGGGCCTCAAAAACTTGGCATCTCTTTCTCTCTCTCCTACCTCTCTCTCTCTCTCTCTCTCTCTCTCTCTCTGTACTTTCACAAAATTCGCATTGGTGTTTCATACGCAGACCCATACAGAAATCTCTATAATGCAAAAAGCATCCCAACCCGGCCTTCCCCCCAAAATACTGAACTAATATTTAGTTCCCAGACGCAAATTGTATTTTTAAGGCAACAAGCCAATACCGATTCTTTCCTGGTTCTGCACATGGGAAAGATGTGTTGTTAAGATTAAAAGCACACCTGTGATTAAATGCCGTATTGTCTACATCCAGAAAATTCAAACTTTATGTTGCAGAATAGTACCAGAGCACTAAAATATATTTTGGAATACTGAAAAAAGTCAAGGTGAATAATTCAATCCTCATTTCAAGGAAGCCCCAAGATATAAATGTCAATCATAATATGAGAAGAAGCGCCACACGTAACGAATCTCACGAAAACCCATCAATTTCATAAAGAAAAAATATACGAAGAAAAACTTTGAAGTTAACAAACGGTTCTCTAAACAGACAATATGCTTCCGTTCACTTTCCCTGAAAATTAAACATGATAATACATGCCCACTGTGCTCATACAACACTAATAATAATAATAATAATAATAATAATAATAATAATAATAATAATAATAATAATAATAATAATAATAATACAGATAAATGGTTTATATTCATAATAAACAACACTGTAAATGAACTAATTTCCCATAAAATTTCAATGAACACTTCCCATTTAGTGAAAAAGCTTTTTCTCGACTTAAGGGCCAAAATAATTTTTCCCATGCTGGAGACAGTCCATTAGTATCCCAAGAAATAATCTACAAGAAGAAGCATGTTAGTGCTTATGTATAAACTATTAT
>NC_089795.1:38152767-38200267 GCF_040412425.1 Macrobrachium rosenbergii
AAAAATACAAAAAACATAGAAAAGAAAGCACCAAAGCTTTTTCTTTGTAAAGGAGTTTAGGGAGGCAAGCGGAGAGCTGTCTGTTTTTCAAAAACACCAACCATCATTGAAGGATTTGAAGTTAGTTTAGGGACCAATTCAACTGGGTAGGTTTTACTAGGGCCCCTCTGTTCTTGCAGGATTTTTGTCATTTTTCAGGCTACCCACAAGCCATTAAATGAGAGGAGTCTTCCAAGCAAGCACCCATGCATTTGACCCAGCTCACCAGTCCAGGGATACCCTTGGTGAGCTCAAGTATGTCGATGTATCTCTACATGACCTCCCTCCCTTAGTCCTTTCCCCCCCTCTTGTGGAACAGCTGGGGAAATTGAGCACTCAATGGGTTAAAGCTTCTGATGCAATTGATCTTTCATTATCTACTCCATGGTGAAGTCTGAAGATGACAGTTACTCCCAGTTCCTTCCTTTAGACCTCCCCCTTATTTCCTGTTTCAAGTTTCTCTCTTAAAGTCACTCACTAAGGAAATCCTAGTAAAACCATGTCCCATTTATGAAGTCAATTATAGGAAGTACAATTATTGTTGCCTAGTAAGATTACATAAAACATCCTCCATGGTGTTATGTAATATCTCTGATCTAAGATACATCCCTTGCAGTCAATTAATGATAAGTGAGAGGTCTTGGAGTTCGAAGTGTTATCTGGATACGTCTCTTCCAGAATCGGGCACGCCTTGGAACCTGGTCATAATCTTGTTTGGAGCAGGATTAGCAACACTGTACTTGAGTCCTGCACTTCAAATTGCTTATTTGCACGTCTCAAAAGTTTTCTCAGCTGTTGCGTCAACCACTAACTTATGTTGAAATATCTGGCATCTGAAGTGGGACGAAGTTGGAGCTGTTATTAGCTCCCGTAAGATATCAGCTCATGTTTTATTTCTTTTTCTTTTCACTGAACTAGTTGTTTGAGTAATGTGGTGTATTTAATACATGTATTCAGAATAAATCAATATATTCAATAATCTAGTTCCAACTGGCGACCAAATCTAATTAAGTTAATTGTCTGTCTTTTTTGGTAACTTTTAGCCTTAACCAATAGGATTGCGTGGTCCTAGATAAAGCAAGGCTATATAAATCGCAGTAATTAATAATTAAACTCATCAATATTAAATGACATTACATAACATATATATATATATATATATATATATATATATATATATATATATATATATATATATATATATATATCTATATCTATATCTATATCTATATCTATATATATATATCTATATATAATCTATATATATATATATATATATATATATATATATATATATATATATATATATATATATATATATATATATAGTCACAAACACCTTCTATGTTTGTCGTGATTTTCCCTCTTGATTTTGTTAAAATAAGTTAAATTAGAATATTTATCTCCTTAATATGAATTAACATACATTTCAAAGAAGATGTTTTGGTGTTTTCACACCAAAGCGTTCCCATGTTTCTCCCAGGCTCTGATAAGCCATGCCAGGTGTCTAATGAGAAAATAAGTGAAGGACCCTGCCACGAGTTATTACTAAATCTGACCTGACTGTAGTAATGCGCCCCTAAGGTGACATTTCTCACAGCTGCTTGCAAGTAGCATGCCTCCTTTGAGAGTTCCTTCTGTTGTTACTATTGTTCTCAATTCCCGAGTCACGTGTGCCCCTTCGTATTTTCTGATTTTCCCCTCCTTCCAAACTACCTGGGATGCCATCAAAGGTCACCTTTTTTGACCTGTACCACACCTGCATCTCCACCTACTAACACCTGCATCCTGGTCTACAAATCCCTTGACTTTCCCATCTGATTGTCTACCCCACTGACACTTCTTCTCTTGAACCCTTATCTGGCCGCCAGACAATGACCTCTCCAGTTACCTAGCCGGATTAACGACACACCCTACGAGGAGGACAATGGAGGAATCATTAATAAGAGGCTATCAGAAGTGTCAAAATACAACCGTCGTTGGCACCGATCTTGGTATATATACTGGCTCCAACAGACCCTTCTTTACTAGTCACCTTCCAGAAATCATACTGCTAGCACAACCTGCACTAGTCCCTCTTCAGAAGCCACACCTTCTATGCTTGTTCTCCTTCAGGTGTTTCCCTGCTCGCAGACACTCAGCCCAACTTCTTCTGAAGACACACCACTAGTATACCCCATACTAGCCACCTCCACAACACAACTCTACGACACCATCCTCCTGGCACTCCATACACACACATACCCGATAGTCAAACCTTACGCTACCCTGCTAGTCTGCTCTCCCAACTTCATGCCACTGGACACCAGATGCTAACGCCTCCCACAGACGTCACCCCTGCTGAATTATCTGATGATGTCCCCTTGTCCAGAAGCTACCAAGAGACTACACCAGAGTCCTACTTGAAGCATTCCCATGCTGCTATGCTGAAGATTCATGTATCCAGCCACTGAATTCTACGCGCTGATGTCCTATTAGCACCCATACTTCTCCTCTGTTGGGGAAACTTGAGTGACAACGCTTCCGCTGATGCCCTACTGCAGAAACTTGGCTCTACGATCGCCACGTCTTGTCCATGGACCTAAGGTAATGTGATCGGAAGTTGTTTCTCAGCCCCTTAACTATCCTAACTGTGTTTATATATATACCTGTTCCCCCAAATACCTGTAACCATATTCCTGACCCTCTCCTTCAGAGAGCCCTGTAATTTTCATTGTGATAGAACTGTGACCAATAATGACTTGTTTTAGTTTCATTCACGTATTTGCCTACTGTCTTTAAATTTTAATTATTATGTAAACAGTGCTTTGCTACTTAGCCTACATGAATTAATTTTCATTACACTCGAGTTTATTCGTATGTGTTTCAACTCTCCTGCTCTTGCAGATCCGTGATTTCGAGTCCCTGTTGTGTGAGATTAATTGTAGGTCAACATGCCACCTTCCTGCACACCCAGGTGCCATATGCAGACAATCAACAGTGCATAACCTTTTGCTCATCATACCCCTTACTGTGCATCTTTGGATTCTCCCCGAACTCTATTTTGCTTGTTAGCCTAGAAAGGCTCAGTGTATAAAGATTTGCAGTTGTGGCACTTTGCTGGAGTACATTTGTGATACTTTGTGTAATGTAATTCTTGAATTGTGCCACAAAGCTCCATTGATAGCTCCTGTACGTATTTCATCTTCTGATTTAATCAGTGAATTATACTATTTAGTGGACATCCTAAGTTTACCTTCAAGCCTTTTCATTTACAGGTAATTTTGAGTATTTTTCACTTGCATCTTTTCTCTGTTCATTGGAGCTCTGGCCCCCTTTCAGTCAGGCGCAGTTTCCAGAAATCATATTTTAAGAGTCACCTTTCTTCACACAGCAGCAATGATATATGACATATATATATATATATATATATATATATATATATATATATATATATATATATACACATACATATATACAATATATATATATATATATATATATATATATATATATATATATATATATATATATATATATATTCAAGTTTTCACTTACATAGTGTTCTATCACTCAGAAGGCTTTCTTTTGAAGTTAATGTTCTTCTAGGCTGATTCCATGTAAATGTTAGCACATCTTGAATAGCGCCAAAAGCAATCTCTCTTGAAATGCCACTTACAACACAGAAAGACTGATTAGACACCTCTAAGAGGGACAATGTTACTACATTCCCTTAAAACACAGACGGCATGGTATCAGAAGTAAAAGTTTATAATTTCGTGTATTTGACGAGGAGCACCGAAATTCGAAGTCTTGGAAAGGTATTTTAATGTGGAAGTGCGCTTCAAGTAGAGAACATTTTGATATTTTCGGAATACTCAGAATAGTATCAGAAATAAATTTTCAATTAAACTTGCCACGCTGTATGTAAGTCCTAAGTGAAATTTAGATTCTTTTAAAAGATTACAGGAAGGGCTTTGCAGTCAAGTTTCTAGAATATTGGTAAGATAGAGCAAAGATCTGTGATGTTTAGAAGAAAATGAGCAGCAAGAGATTCATACAAAAGAAACCGGTTAACCACAAAAAATGTGCCTTCTATGGAAAAGAAATGCACAATTAGGCAAGATAATAATTCAAGTACGAAATGAGCTGATTCTAATCAAAGTGTCATTTTACTCTCCTCACCTTTCCAGCCGGTATGAGCATCATCTACTGCAACAATAAAACAAAATCCGTCGTTATAATCATATACATGTAAAACAATTCTTTCCAGAACTCTCACCTAATTTAATAGTACCTGTTGAGGGGATATCTAAAGAGCTGCGAGAAAGCACTAGGACAATGATCAATTATTATTCCACTTATTTGCATTACCATTCAAGTTATTGTAAAATGGTTCTCCTTTCACACTGCAATGTTCCTTTTCTTGAAAAATAATCTGAACACGAAATGCAGACGAGTGAAAAATAAACAGTGCAAAGTCTACTCCTATATCAAACATGAACAGTTTTCCCTTTCTCCGTTTTCATATTACTCTTAGGTAACTAACTCTACTTCCTTGGCAACAGGGCGGAATTACACCAAACAGTACTACTACTACTACTATTTTGATTGTTTTCCTCATTATCCGAGTCTTGAATGCACATCTGTGATATTTCTGCCACATGCTATTTTGCGAAATACAGAGAATGTTCTACTGCAAGCTTCAAGTTTCATTGTGAAATCACAGACTCAAATGCATTTATAAGCATAAAACCTACCGTTGAAAAAAAAGACCAGGTAGAAGCAAAACATGAAACAAAAAGAGAAAGAAAATGAGGATATTTGGGAAATAATGTTAAATGTAATAAAAGGACCCCGAAAAACAAATATAGGGGCACAAGCGAGGAAATTCCTCCGGAACCACACAAACAACTAAAACGAAGAAAGACGTGCTTTGGGAAATGTACTAATGAAAAATTTAGAGGCATTCTGGCAATGAGCTGTTGACACAGGTATGCGGAACTACTGAAGATCCCAAGGGAATGAGGGTAAAATTGCACGATACAGCAATGGGTGTAATCCTGTTGTGACCTACAACATGGGTCAGGTCGAATGTAAGCAAAATGAAAAACAGAGAGAGAGAGAGAGAGAGAGAGAGAGAGAGAGAGAGAGTAGGGGCGGCAGATGAGCTGAATGTCCTGTGTCCGTATTGATTATTCACGAGGCTCAGTGTACACTCCCCGCTTACCTGTTGAGTCCTGGGGCCCACCCACACAACCGCATATACCCAACCAGGATGGGCCTCTGTAACCACCCCCCCCTCACTCCCTAACCCACGTACTGCTTATACATTGCTCTTGCAAAATCCTTTGCGTACTTCCATTTTCAAAATATTACTTTCAGAAAAACTGGCTGCCAAAGAAAAGAAAACGGACGCGTTGGATGTGTTGGATAGTAGGCTATCTCTCATCACTTACGTTCTGTAATTAAATCTCGTCTCGAAATGCAACAGTTCAGGTCAAAATGAAGATCGGCTCTACGCACTTCACTCTTCAAGAGAAATCAGTGAAAGTAGCGGCTTCTTTGCGTTACCCGGTAAATAATATTCTTGGGATACAACGAATCAAATCCTTCAAGCAAAACCTATTGCCTATGTTTGATATGACCCTTAACAAAATGCCGTTAGCTATTACGTTACTGGTAAATCGAAACCCGAAAACATTATTGATTCCACAACTAACAAAATTATCTCAATATCATTCAACCATGCTATCGACAACCGTTTTGTTCATACGACCAAAGATTAAGACTTTATAAAATATTCTACGAGAGCACAGTGTTTTTTCTTATTAGTTCCAGATGCCAGAAAGTTCCCATGTCGTGTCTGAATGTTAATTAGGTGCATATGTCACGTCTGAAGCTGATAAACCGGCTTGCATCTGAGCCTCTGCTAAAACAAACTGATGTCTACAGAAATTGATAACTAAAATTCAAGATGTTTACTAGTTGGAGACCTCCAAAAGTTATCAGTCATCTGTTAAATTGTGTATTCTTTCAAGCACTAATTACAGGAGGTAGCCATATTATGTCTGGAACATTCAAGAAAACTAACGAAACCTTTCGAAAGAAAAGTTTCAGGAGCAATCTTTAAAAATCTACGAATTACAGTACTGATATTCATAGTGGTATATCTACGTACTGTACTAAGCACCACTTGTTATATCAGTACTCATTTTCCGTTTTATCTAGCTATCTACTTTAGATTCAGAAACATTAAATGGTCCTAATACACATGTCTGGAAATGAACTAAACAAAAATCACCCCAAATAATCTACTGCAGGTAAGGACACAGAAAGCAGCACTCCATCATGCATGTTTTCCCCCACTAAACAATGAATCGCTTCATATTATTCTTAATTCCACATGTACTCAGCCACCACCATCCTAGCTCAAAATCTGGAGACACCCTGAGAGGTAGGTTCAAGAAGAAGGAGTTAGAAGAGCTTTGGAAACAAACAGGTTTTTAGCATATGCAGATTTTTCATCATAGCTATCATTTTACTACCTATTAACACAATCGTTTATTTACTTATATTTTTTACATAGGAAAAGTCAAAGAATTACAATATTTCAAACTGCTCTAGACGAAAAAATCTTTGAATTTTATACAAACACAAACACACATCCACACACAAAGGCTGAATTTTCAATCCAATCACCCACACTTGTAAAGCAAAAGAGGACAATGATGCGTTAAGAAAACTGGTTTTCATGGCTACCACTGGAAAATTCTCTGTTGCGAAGGCCATACCGTAAAACCCATTTTATGCAAAAAAAAAAAATAAATAAATAAATAAAAAAAAACTTACAACTGGAGCTTGCGCTTTTCTAAAAATGCAAAAGTTTCTAACGTGTCTCTTAGCATTTCTAAATTTTCCTTAAATTAACCTGTACATAAAAAATCTTATACTTTGTTTTTTCGTTGCTGCATAGGTCTGCACACAAGTTGGTGAGCTAAACGTAATATTTTCCGAAAATGAGATTAAAAAAATTAACTCGAATGTATAAGTTAGATCGTAGGAACCACTTTTCGGCTAAGAACTGGCAAAGGATGCCATAAAGTGAAAACTTTCCGTTACTAATGTATGTCACTCATACACATTTCAGAGAACACAGTTTACTCTGAACTTCTGTTACCCTCACAATGGCAAACCCAGAATTACCGGAAAACTTCGCTAAGAGCATAGCACGACGTAAAAAGTACACACATATGTTCGCAACTAAATATATGCTGTGAAACTTATCCAAACGTTCCCGAGTTGCGATTCTACCTGCAGCTTTGCAAAGTTGCTGGAAGGATTGCTTTTGTTACAATGCGGCAAAACTCGATATTTTTGTAAATAAAAAGTCCTTTCCTTTTTAATCATAACAAAGAAAAATAAAAAGGAAACTATTATGCCTCACAAAACATTTAAAAATGTTGGATCCTTCTGAGATACTGACCTGTGTCCTCAACCCAGATCTCGTGTTAGGCTTAGCCATCGTAATGACAATCAGATGGCTTGTAGTTACACTGTTAGCCCCTCAAGATCCATACATATTGATGGTATCTCTTAATTTTCTCCTGATTTTCCTCAGTTGCCTAATAACAGTGAAACATATATTGCTGATTCCTCTGGCATGAACCCAAGCTTAATGACAAAGTCTGAAATCTCAACTTTGTAACCATCACTAAATGACTAACATTCTGGTGAGCACTTGGCTTTGATCATGCACTGGCTGGTACGAATTGCTTCTCTCAGAGCGCTCTTTTCATTTGTGTCTATTTTCTTCATAATACATCAGACCATTAAGTTGAGCAGCAGCAGCAGCAGCTACCAGCAGGCAACAGGTGCAACTGCGACGTCATTGCATGCTAGAACAAGCGACGGAAATGCATACAATCACCTGAATAGAAGAAAAAAAACTCCAACTGACAGTGAAAAACTTAACTATGACTACACGTAAAGTCATTATAAAATTTTAAATCAGACGCCATATGTCCAATTAACACCTGAATATAAACAGTATTCTTAATAAATTATGATTTTTTTTGGGGGGAAGGGGGGGGTGCGTAACCGTGCTGCTGATACTCCATGACGAGGGTACATGAAATAGTCAGCGTGGAAGTTATACACCCACTGTGCATCCTTCATGAAGTAGTTGAGAATGAGTGTAGCCAGAGCTAATTTTTTTTGCATTACTAGCAAACCTTTATCCAGGGAAATGGTTTTCACAGAAGCAACAAAAACTGCAAGATGTGCCACCCTTCCATTTCTCAGCCATGATTCGGCGAAGAGGCTCCTAGCTTCATGGCCTTTACCCTGGAAATGTCAAAGGGGCTTATTGGAGATGATTCACTGTCAGTCGAATAAGTTCTCTCTCTCTCTCTCTCTCTCTCTATATATATATATATATATATATATATATATATATATATATATATATATATATAGATATATATATATATATAGATATATATATATATATATATATACATATATATATATAGATATATATATATATATATATATAGATATATATAGATATATATATATATATATATATATATATATATATATATATATATATATATATATATATATATATATATATATATATATATATGTGTGTGTGTGTGTGTGTGTGTAAAATATAGTATATATGTGTATATAGAAAACGTAGAACCAGGGTGGAAAGGACTATGGGTTAGCAACCTCATCCTGAAATACTCTCTGAGAACTGAAAATCACATTACTGGGCACCGACACAATGGGGAAAGGCCAATAAAGTCTATGTGTGTGTGTGTGTGTGTGTGTGTGTGTGTTTATGTGTGTGTGTGTGTGTGTTTGCGCGCGCAAGAGAGTGAGAAAGAGGAGAGAGAGTACGCCAGCAAAAAAAAAAAAAAAAAAAAAAAAAAAAAAAAAAAAAAAGTCCTGTAAAACCTTTCATCTTTTGTAATCTTTTGTAAGAAAATTTACCATGAAAAATCGACCAGATGAAGAATCTTTTGAGCAATGAAAACTGTCGTAAATATTTTACACGGAAATGTTGCCTAGTGTATCACACGAAACTCGAGAGAGAGAGAGAGAGAGAGAGAGAGAGAGAGACTGAACGGCGCCACCGGAGAGAGAGGGGAGCCAGCGAGGTGTCCTTTTATATCGTTCAATAAAAAAAGGGGAAAAAATGAAAAAGGGAATGAAAAGGCTCTTAAGAGGGAATTATCGATTTTACGGGAAACGGGAGAACGGCCTTCCATACCCGTCCTCTGGAGATGACAACGCTATGCTCTAACCTGCCTACTGCAGCCTGCCTCGGATTAAAGGACGAGTGTGCACTCGATTACCCCTAAACAAAAAACCCATTCTGAAAAGGCGAACGACACAAGTACCAACAGGTAGAAGAAACGATAAAAATGTAAAGAATGCGTATGTGAGTTAAGCCGTTTTCGAAATAAGGTGAAATTATTCTACACTGAATTCCATAGAACTTTCATCTCAACGAAAAAGGAAGCTGAAGAAAAATAAGATCGGTATGATGGAAATGTTACTAAGAAAGAGAGAGAGAGAGAGAGAGATAGAAGGAAATGTGAAAAGAAGATAGAAGATAAAAGAAAAATGAGGAGGAGGAGGAGGAGGAGGAGGGGAGGAGGAGGAGGAGGAGGAGGAGGACCACAATGCCTGCCGGGGATGAATCGCTTTCATTACTTTCCTACACTCAATAACGTTACGGTAGATGAAATGGGAGGCCTTAGTTCAACACTCGATTGAACGACACGAAAGCCGAGGAGGGGATGTTGAATGGAGCTAAAGCAACCATGAGAGAGAAGAGTCAAAATTACGTAACTCGAAATATTCAGCGTCAAATCAAACATTCCTCGAAAAAACAAGCTCAAAACACGAACACGCAGAAGGTTTCTGTAGCCAAACAAGTGAGGTCAGGCATTATGTCGGTGCGACAATCTGAAGGGGGGCAATTGACGGATGCAAGATGACTGCGCCATATTAATTTAACGTTGGGCGTCGCTGGAGCGTACAGGAACAAATGGAAGACAGACAAGTTCGTTTATCAGACGAGAAGGCCGGTATGGCAAGCGAAACTGCGTGCATGTTACAAGTAAAATTAATTAAGTAGTGAAGGTACAAACACATACCTACTGTACATGTGTGCAACTCTTTCATTTTGGTAAAAATAACAAGAGCTTTGAGATCGGTGAGTAGACAACGATGATAAAAGAATTCAAGCAAATGAAACCTGTATCGTCATCAAGCACCCGATTCTAAGAAACACTAAACACTATATGTACAGACTTCATGGTTTCCCATCTTCCTTAACGCTCCCCCAACTCACCGAGAGAGAGAGAGAGAGAGAGAGAGAGAGAGAGCATAGAGAGCAAAGAAGATGTGGATTATTGAAAGGCCACGTGCAGTATGAGCAAACAGACATGCATGCTGAAATTCACCTCAAACAGGAGAAGGGGGATAAGAGCAGGACTGTATGCTAGATCAATAGTAATAGGTAAGGCGTGTAATTAAACCATTACGAAGACAGACCTCGTGTGTATGCTACAAACATTGTTTACCTATTTTACTGTAGTTGCACTTTAGCGTGCACCTTTTCAGCGATTAGCGTTTCTTTGTATGTAAACGGCAATATATATATATATATATATATATATATATATATATTGATATATATATATATATATATATATATATATATATATATATTGATATATATATATATATATATATATATATATATATGCATATACATATATATATAATTTTTTTTTATGACTTTGCAAGATCAAAATGACAGCGGGTCAATCACTTCACATTCCTGAGATAAACCTCACTCGTTTTCCTTCCCATTCTCTTCCCGGTAATCACTGAGCCTTGGATGATCTATTACATGCTGTCCATTTCAAAACCTATTTATTAAAAACGTTACGTATGTTTTTAAACTAGTCTAGTAAGGTACACTGTGCACTTCTAAATTCTCTGCTTTGCTTACGATTTTTTTAATCCGTTAAATAGAAGTCTCGGAAGATACATTTTTCAGACGTAAATGACCCAATATCAAAATATTACCATGCGTGCAACGATCCTCATTGAATCACTAATACTGACGATGCCTAATGTTCCATCTTTAAGATTTAACGAAACCGATGTTAATATTTTCAATCAGAATGAAGAGTTTTTTTGTTAATGTAAGCTTCATATAATCACCAACGTTCTTGTTAAGGGCAAACATTATCCGATTCTCAGGGGGACTATGGGCCGGCAAGTCTTCCACACACGATAAGGGTTAAATTTCGTAATTTAACATCTGAAAAGGCACTCAAAACCAGTTTACTTTAAGTCCCAATCTCTCGAGAAAAAATTAAAAAGACAAGATTTGCTAAGTTGCAAAATAAGAACATTACTATTAAGAGAGCAAATAACCGGAGAAACCTAGAAAGCAAACTCGCCACTAGAATTGCCTACATTCAAACCCCCCGGCACCCCACCACCACCAAAATATCGGGAACAAATTATTTGACATCATTAGTACAAAACAACAAGGAGGTAGAAAACAAATTAAGGTTACAATTTACCACCGCCAAATGAATTTCCATTCGCCCTTTCCCAACCTTGCCTCAAACACCGTGAAAAGATGGACGGGAAAAACTGAATTTTTTCGACGTCCACGCTATAAAGGACAGCCATCCTAGTGTTTACCGGACGACAATCAGCGCAGGACAATGAATTACAATAATAATTCAACACGTGATTAATGAGAGCGGCTAATTGGTAGGGCGCGAGAGCTAACACAATAACGAGATGCAAAGAGCCAAGTTCGTTACTGAGTAACAGATGTTGCCTTATCCGCCTACATGTCGATGACAAGAGGGAAGCTGAAAGGGTGGGTGGGTGGGTCGGTCATGTGCTGAAATTTTTAAGTGGTCTTGACAAAATGGGTGTAGAGTTCAAATTCTGAACAATGGTAAGAATTTCAATACTGAATAATGGCAAGAGTAAGTCATATGCTGTCACTTTATGTTTATATGCTTACATATGAGTATTAGAGTGCACATGTATAAATATATATAAATAATATATATATATATATATATATATATATATATATATATATATATATTATATACATACACACATACACACACATATAATGTCTGTTTACTATAATCGAACTGCGTTCTATGAAATGTAAGGGCTCATAGACAAAATTAACTCAAGAAACCGTACATTTCGGACGGCACTTCTGCTGCTCTGATCACTGTTGAATATGAAAGTGGGTAATGGGCGACTAGAGTATTTATCTGGAATATAAACGTGGAGAACACTTCCAAAATCGGTCTTTGCACAAAATTTGTTTCATATAAATACTCCAGTCTCCTGCTTGCTTTCCTCATTCACCTAAGATCAAGACTAATAAAGTGTCAGCCAAAAAATATGGTATTCCTTTGTTAATTTCCATGGGCCTTAAATTTCACACAAACATAATATATATGTGTGTATATAGCAGCCGATCGAGGCTAAGGAATACCCCAACGCCAAATCAAAGTCCTTCAAAAGAAGGCATCGTGCTTACCCCATATGAAAAATGGGAAAAAGCACGTTAAACGAAGACATTCTATATATATATATATATATATATGTGTGTGTGTGTGTGTGTATATATATGTATATATATACACACATGTACATACATACGTACACATACATACATACACAAACGATATATACTATACACATATATATACACATACATATATAAACTATACACTTACAATATTAAAGACATTTGCGCATATTATTAATTTCTTACACAGAAAGCCAGTACTGCTCAAGTCACGCCAGCCCAAAATGTTATAGAGCCCGTGGCAGTGGAATTTACTGTCGTTTACCAATGAGCTCGTAGTCGAACGTAATAAATTGCTTCCCAATTTAATCTCCTGAACACAGATATCTGTTCTGGCTATTCCCATAGAGATTTGTAACCGGTCTTAGCCACAATGCCGTCCGGTCAGTTTACTTGAATCTATCAATTAACTCTGTCAACTTTCCGATCCCTAACGTTCAGTTTACCTAATCGATTTACTCTTGTGCTGATGCTCTGTGCGAGACAAAAAATATAAACGTTATAACTCTTACAAAAGGTTGAAACTATCCAGGTATATGGGAATTCTCCCAAGTAACCTGAAATTCGGCTGTCTCAAGTTCTGCTTTAGAACAGTAGTTATAAAAAGGTCAAGGCTTTCGAGAAGGTTGACTATAATCTGCTTTAGATTTTACCGCTTCTCTTTTGATAGTACATTTCTTGCTTCCTTTTTTTTTTTTCATTTCTGGTCTATAAATTTTCACCACGAGACACCAAGCCTTTCCTTATCGCTAGCAATATTTGATAACGGTTCTACTTCCTCTTTACTCTTTTCGCCATTCCATGTCAATCCTTCACACTCATATTTAAACAGTACCGTATTCTTCATAAAAAGTCTATTTTTTTCAGATTTTCCATAAATGCTCATCTACAGCCTATGTATTTGAATATGGAGGTATTGCATGATCGCCGCAAGGTTTTCTCACTACAGACAAAATTCATTAGGAGTTGAAATTCACTTTCAGTAAAAATACCTTTCAATACACCTTTATCCGTGATACTGCAATCTCTTCCATAATTGTTGTACATGGGCATATTCAGCCTGGCTACGGAAGCTCGCCCAAATATGAAAATTAACCTTAATATTACAAAACAAAATGAGAATTTTCCCAAGACAAGATATTCCTAGGAGCAGAATTTCTCGATAATAAAAAAAAAATCCTTTCCAGTCAGAAGTTTAATAAACTCAAATGGAAGTATCTCTCACATTTTAGACGATTATCATGTTATTTTCCAACCTAGTGAAACTATAAACATTCTCAAACTTCTCTCTGAACAATATCCTTATCCTTGTTTACATCTAATTACTTTTCTCCTTGGTCTCCATTCCTTGTTACAGGAATGGACTTTTTCCCCTGCCACACGAGTTTCATCCTCTCATATGGGTAGGTATAATGAAACGCCAAATTTCGGAAACACCTTACCTACCTACCATTTCAATATTGTTCCTCACGTCGAGTAAGTTCCTTAAAAACAAAAGATACCAAGGAAACACTCTAAACGCTCCAAGGACGAACTAGACAACAGCTTTCTCGTAACCATCACGATTGTTTATGAGAGAGAGAGAGAGAGAGAGAGAGAGAGAGAGAACCTACAGCAGGCATGAGCAGACTATAAACACTTATAGATCTTATCTCCGGGTTTTCAGCCAACATGGATGATAAGACCCCTCTCGTGCTGATAACAATGAAAGTGGCCACCACCACCACCGCACCACCTGAAGCTGAGAACAACGCAAACGAGAGGCTCTAAAACAACCCCAGTAAAACATAATGAAGGGTGGTGCAGAAGGATACAGGGAGGGACGAACGATAAACGAAGATAACGACCGATAAGGCGGTAAGGGCGCAACGCAACGGCAAAGAATGACGTCCCCCTTGCCTTTTATAAAGAATTCTTGAAACTGCTTATGTTCACGCCGTATTTAACAACGACTACACGTGTGTAGACATACTGTATATATAAAGGTCTCTTTCCTATACATGCCGTTTTCTAAACAAACTCTCACCGCCGGCTCCCTGGTGAACACGAATGAGCAGACCTTTAGCCAAGTTACATTAGCTGCATTCTCCTCGTTAGATTAGCCAATTAGCTTAATTAGTTCGTGACAGGGCAGACACGACTGGCTTCTCTAAAGTGAGGGGAAAACACTTTTATTTCAAACAAGAGAGGCGACGGGGCCACCAAACAACTCTAACCAAGGCTCCGAATTATTACCACTTCAGTAAGACAGTTCACAGTGACTATGAAATTGCACCCACCACCTACAACGCTGACTGTCGAACGTAGGGTTACCCAGGGATATGTAAATTGGGGCAGGTAAGTTATTTTAACCACGAACTCTACGCTTACGAACAAAACAACAAGATTGTTTGTGAAACAAAATAAAATACATACATAATTATACATATACAAATGTATGTATATATATACATACACACATACACACATATATATGTGTGTGTGTGTGTCTGTGTTTATAAAATACAATGAACACTACATCAATTAACTGTTGAAGAAAACCCCGTTTATTTCTGCATAGCCTACAGCACAACACATTCTATATTGTATTCATGTAGATATCTCACTAAAATGATCAAACTTCATGACAACTACATAATTTCCTTATCGCTAAAATACATGTTGGTATCTTCAAATCTACAACATGGACTGTTCACCAACGTCCAAAGTGCGTGGAAAAATATAAGGCAGAGAGTAATGATTCTCAAACTTAATAAAAATTATAGCTTTAAAAACCAACTTTACACTAAAATCAATATAAAAGAATCCATTCGGTAAAAAAAGAAAAAAGTTAAGTATACCTTAGTTTAACCAGACCACTGAGCTGATTAACAGCTCTCCTAGGGCTGGCCCGAAGGATTAGGCTTATTTTAGGTGGCTAAAACAAATTGGTTACCTAGCAATGGGACCTACAGCTTATTGTGGAATCCAAACCACATTATAACGAGAAATTAATTTCTGTCACCAGAAATAAATTCCCCTAATTCTTCATTGGCCGGCCGGAGACTCGAACTCGGGCCTAGCAGAGTGCTAGCCGAGAACTCAAATTAAATAATCTTTTACTTAGAAGAAACTGCCGATATGAAAAATCCTGCATTAAAAACCTTATGATATAAACGAAATCCATTTAATCAAAATCTTGCAAGAAATCCATGAATTAATACTTATACAATTTAAATCCAATGTTAAGGACTCCCACATAACCCACCCCAAAAAAACTAAATATATATATATATATATATATATATATATATATATATATATATATATATATATATATATATAATATATATATATATATATATATATATATATAAGGACCTGCAACCCTCCAACTTCATTTCATCTGACTCTTTTGACCCGAAAAAGTTATTCAGGTGAAAAATAAATAAAAATACGCGAGTATCCGTAGTTGTGTGGAAGGTATATGCAATTGTGAAAGCAATCACAAATGGAAACCCCCAGGCGGCTGAGTGAGAGAGAGAGAGAGAGAGAGAGAGAGAATGCTGTGGAGGTATAATGGGAACCTATGATAATTATTGTTGTTCGTGGCAAACGTTCATTTCCTTTTTCACACTACAGATATTATGAAATATAATCTAAAGAAATAATAACATTTCGGTCTTGACACATTTGACCAAAGATTAAAAAAGTCACTAAAAATAAATAAATAAATTAATTAATTAAAAACCAGTTTCAAGTGAATTGGGAGTTCATTCACTTCGGCTTTTACATCACAAAAAATACTACTACTACTATTAACAACAATAATAATATCATTATCATCATTTGATGACATAATACGGCTTTAATAAAGCACCAAATTATGCTAACAAAACCATGACACCTATTGGTTACACCTCTCGTTGAGCGACGCGACACTGAACAAACCTGGAGTACCAAGAAAAATCCACCTGAGAGGATTGCACCATAATCCCTTTTGAAATGGATACCTCTGTGAGAGAGAGAGAGAGAGAGAGAGAGAGAGAGAGAGAGAGAGAGAGAGAGAGAGAGAGAGAGAACAGGGCCAATTACTCGAACTTCCCAATTATTTCGGAAAGAAAATAATATGAGAGTTGCTATGCCGTACCGCGGTTGCTCTGCGTGTCTCCCTCCTCTTGCTCACTCAACTCCTCCTCCTCCCGACATACCACTTGGGAGCAATTTTAAACATACCTCCACCAACTTCTACACATCTCAACATACCTTTGGCAACTTCCAGATAGTTCCAAGGCTATAAACTGCCGAGTAAAAGAGAGCGAGAGAAAGGAAGAAAAAAGGCTAAAGAAAAGAAAAGAAAAAAAAATAAAAGGATCAACCTCTGAACAATAAAAGTCAGCGGTTTGCTAAAGAATTCTAACGTGGTGAACTTGAAATCACCCGAGCGTTTTTAGCAGCACAAAAAAAAAGATGGGCAAATTAAAATTTTGCTAATAAAACCATTACAGTAACAGTATTACTCCAGGCCATAAGCAAAATAATTAGAATAACACACAAAAATTATCATTACGATGAACATACGCACGACAATAAAAATAACTACCAACATAAACTGACAATAAGAATTAATTTAAAAAACGGGCACTCCAATTCGGGCACCAACCCAGGTGAAAAATAGCCACATCAATCTCACTTTAACCCAAATGGTAACTAATCACATATGTTCCCCATCAGTGAAAGTGAAAAATCATTACGCGACTTTCACATCGACCGAAAAACAAACTTATCACATGAATTTCCCGTCAACCCAGTTGGAATAATCGAATGTTTTCTGCAACCCAAAACACTTCACGGCAGTTAAGCTTTGCTCATTTGTGGACAGAAAACATACAGCAGCCATGTAGAGTGCGCGATGCAATAAACGGAGCATAACAACAAGAACGATGCTAATGAATAGTAATTCGTGAGAATTCTGCAAATCCAGTAATGCACGCAAAACCCAGATGTTCATTTCCTTATGGGGTTTATTGGTATTATACAGAGAAAAGGAGATGAGAGGAAAAACGGGAGATGTGAGGAAAAACGGAAGCCAGGAGAGAATTCCTGAACATTACAGAAAAATAATATAGGGAAAGAAAGAACCACCAAACTGGGCAAGCGTCAGATATAGTGATATGCTGGATGCAAAATTGCTGGCCGAGAGAACATACTGTTTAACTAAAATAAAGTCATGGTATCAAATATGGGGAATGGAGCTGAACACTTAAAAAACTCGGCGTATGATTGTTTGTAGTTCTTTGACATTTTCACTCACTGTTTCTTCAGCTAACTCATTTAAAATTCTTACTGTCATTCGTGACTGAAATTCACTCTTGCGAAACACACCCGGTCCATCTCCTCCTTCAATTGCACACACAAAAATGACGGCAATGAAGTAAGTCGGACTCCCAAAGCATAAAAAATAAAACCGAGGTTCATTTACCACATGGCAAAAATTGAATGGGAAACTCACACATTTGAAGCACCAGAGCAATGGAGGTGGCGAAGATGATAAAATTACCGGGTCCCTTCCAAACATGTACTCTGATGTTTTTGTTCTATAAAAAAATAGGGACATTTATATGGTGTCCGAATTATAACAAACAGCAAAAATAAGACATCACGGTAGCTAACATAAAAGCAAATTCAACAAATTTAATAATCTAAGGAAACTACAGACAAAAAAAAAAAAAAAAAAAAAAAAAGAAAGCGGGTGGAGGGTCTACCATGCATCACGCTTAAGCACGGACTACTAAAATATCTTACATACGACAACTGATGAGCTGATCGTTTAAAAGGTACCGGAGTGGGCAAAAGGAAACGTAATGCCTACAATTATTGAAAGGAAAAGGTAACTTATTGCCAATCCAATCTAGTATATTTTTTCTTTAGGTTAACTTGTTAAAAAGAATGACCTTAGTACCCATTACTCAAGAGACTGTTCGTCTTTGGATTTGTCTGATAAGCCAAATTTGGAATTCCCGTTCACAGTATAAAACTCTAAACAAGAGAACAAACTTTAGAATGTCGTTAAACTTTTTTTTATTGTGAGATGAACACAGTTTACAAATACAGGTGAAATTCAAAAATAATATTTGTTTTAAATCAGTGAAAATATATCTCCGACTAGTAAAATTTTGATGAAAGCAATTCCAAATAATCACGAAGCGCTCGCTAGTAATGTTCTCAATTTCAAATTCTGCCAAAAAATAAATAAATAAATAAATAAATAAAATAAATAAATACATAAATAAATGGCCCAAAGGTACTGAAACATAAATGGAACTTTCAAGTCTTGAAAGAACGACCGTTCGCAATTTTCGTTGTCCTTTTCAAAGCGCAAGAATAATCCCCGAATTAAAAACAACTCAAAACGCCAGAGGGAAGCACCTTGAGTAGCGTCGAGCGTAGAGAATTCTCCGCGAGGAACGGAGGTAATGACAGTTTTCCAATAACAATTATTTTGGCCTGGCATCATGAAAACGCTTCCCCGCCGATGACAGGAGTTCCCAATTCCAGCGGGTATATGGCCCCGTGCTGGAAAGGAGCAAGTCAGTCACTTCCACCGCCATCCCCTTTACGAGGCGTCCCGTCGAGACCATCTCAATTCTGCCGATCCCGACCCGCACTCGTGCAGATTCCCAGAGCATTGTTCACGCGGAGGTGGTTCGTGTCAACACCAAGACGACTTTATAAAAGTGAATCGTACTCCAACAAATTTTGATAAAAATAACTACAATCGCCATAAATTTTCACAAAATTCACCCTAAGAAAATATTAAATTTAATCACACTGCAATAAAACTATGCGTACTAGTAAATTAGACTGCAAAAAAGCATTACCTGGCATAAATGTTCATACAAATTAATGAATTTCACACCAAAAATACTTAACTGAAATTAATTATAATACACCACGTATAAATTAATCATTCTGCAACTCAAATACTTATTAAAATAAATTCCATAGAGCAAATATTTGTATATATATTTAATAACATTCTAATAGACATTAATAAAAATAACTTTCATTCCCACCATAAAATAACAAATAAATTACACTGCAACAATAAAAAACTAAACCCATTAAAACAAAAATATTAATGAAAATCACACTGCAACTCACCGGTAATTATGAAATCATATTGTAATTTATATTTAAAAATTACCAATTTTACTGCACAAACTTATAAAAATATTATAAAATAAAACACTGCGACAAAAATACTTGCAAAAATAAATGTCTATGCAACACACATTTATTAAAAAGAATCATACAAACTATTTTTTGAAACATTCCAACAAATATATATACAACACTACAACACACATTTGTAGGAATAAATCATACTGCAGCATATTCAAAATATTCACTGAAACAAAAATTAAAACTTGTTAACAGGCTGGATGAAGCGATATAAGTACACGCAGCATTGCAAGAAATATCACAGTGGCTAAATTCGAAGTAGACAATAATTCCCTTTACGAAACAGCAACGGAAAGAATACAGAGACAGCGTGACACGCCTCCCTTCAGATCTGTGGAACGTGGGAGTTTACTGACAAGTACCAAACCAAAGTAAAAATTATTCTTGAATTTCGAAACCAAAGTCGCATTAATTTCCTCAGTGCTGACATAAGCTGATGTCCTGTCAAAGGGTAAAACTTGCATTCTCTGAAACAAAAGCAAAAGCCATAGGGATCTAACGTATTTAGGCCAACGCGCTGATGTGCATGGCACTAGTTCCCAAACCATCTCATGCTTCGAGAACAAACAATAGTACTGTGTTCGAGTAAGTTCCATCAATGCAAAATAAAATGTTCAGCCATGGAATTTCACCTTTATAAATACATGCTCTTGGGCATTTATATACTCGTACTTTAATTTTAAATAATGTATTGTAAGTAAAACACACACACACACATATATATATATATATATATATATATATATATATATATATATATATATATATATGTATATAATTTTAATTTTCCTTTAACTGGGGTAGCTCAACGAAAAACCACACATTGGCTATACCCCTATTCATACTTCCGCTGCTGTACACACGTACGCACATACATACATATACATACATACTGTATATGTCACCAAATTTCATGATCTACTGAAAGTAATAAAACAGGATGGATCAGTACTCTATCACTCTACTAGAACACACACAGGAAAAAATTTTTAAGGAAAATTCAGTAAAAACGATTCATGTAATCTTCACTCTCCTTATCTCGATGACAAACTTTATAATCTCCAAAGCGTCTAATACGAAAAGTATTCCATTGCTTAAAAAAAGGATAAAATTAAAAATAATCTATACACAAACAACAAATGAAATATTATGATACTTATGAAGTGATCTTACGCAAGTCTGGTCAACAAAAAGTTAATTGAACCCACTGTGAACCCATTGTGAACATTCGAAGCCCGAACGGATTCGGTCATATAACTAAGCTGATCATTCCATAATTTGTAACAGTTGGAACAAAAGATGGAACAAAAGAAAGAAAATTTTTTTAAAAACTGGAACATTCTTCTACAGTGTGCAAAGAACACAATACAATGTTTCATGACAAAGTTTCCGTCTTTTACGCTTCAAATCTTATGGTTTGTAGATATGATTGGGATCTTTAATATTCACTTACAGGAATAAAAGAACATAATAAAAAGTTATAATTTCATCTGAAGCATATGTAATGACAGTATTTACTTGCTAATAAAGGTATTCTACATAGGACTGTAGAAGAAAAGTGCTGTTTTAATTACTAGATTCCTTGATTATAAATTAAAACGATCTTCATTTCGGATTTTGATCTAGAGGTAGCCAAAAACTAAAAGCGATGCAAACTTAGTTGTGTCATCTATGAAAAAAAATATAGTAACATCATATAACCTATAAAGGATTTAATACTAAGGGTATTGTAATGAATATTCCAATACCATGAATAATATAAAACGCACGCTTTTTTTCTCTATTATAAATAAATATTTAAGTGCCCTCAAAGCAAATGGATGATTCCGGATCCTTTGGCCCCAACATGATAACTACCCAATTACTTTTCTCCTCAAATATCGGTTATTCATTTACTCAAGAGTTAAGTAACTGATGATCTATTCATGAGACTTGGTCACGTCTGAATTTTCCTTGATATAATCTTAATACTTTTTCATCTCTTAACAGCAAAAGATAGTTGAATCGGCGAAGAGTGGATTAATGTTCTTTGGAGTATAATGTGTTACACTCAAGGAATTTGCATTCATTACACTGTTTTCCAGTCCGATCTGGGATAGAATCATATTTCAAAGCAACTGGGTATACGACCGAAAATCTGAAGCAACTTGCACTACTCTGGAATAAAGAAGATGAAACTACTGCATTTTCGGAGTCTCACAAATTATTGATATTACCTTTCACAACCTATTCTCACCTACCATACCCCAAACCTAAAATATAAATCCTTACCAAGATTTGGGCTTGGTCCCGTAACCCCAACAACAGAGGATGTCCAAATTCCCATGCACAAGAGTGCATTTAGAATGGAAAAAACTTTTTTTACTGAATAATTATATAATGCTACGTTCTCAATTTTTCACTTCCTCAGGAGAAAAAGTGAACGAAAAACCGAGCAGACCTAAGCTTGAATGCATACAAAACAGATTCCAAGCATCTGAAATATTCTATAAACAAAAAAAAATTCATATTTCCTCATTCCGTAAAACGAAATTATTGTGCCAACTTGTAAATGTTATTTTACAGGAACGGTGGATTAACATAATCCGATGCATCTCACAGGAGATGAGATCAATAATAAAAACCAACCAAAAAGAGCAAGCAAAAGCCGTTCCTGTCATACAATGTCAGATTCAACAGTCACAAGGAATTATGACAGCAATCCTATGAATTCTTGAACACATCGACCAAGATAATAGGAAATTTCACAGCTCATATCCTTGAAATGACTTACTAAATACATTTTGTCAGGACCTTGTTTTCACATTTTGTTTCTGGGCAATTTTACCGCCTGCCATTTAATACCCATTTTCAACACGCCTCTCCGGGGAATTGGGTTAAACTTGTTTGTAGTTGTCCCAGAACTTTATTGGGCCTCCACCAATAACCCCAGCCACTACAACAACTAACCCCAACACCTCCAACCCCAGCCAATATATTTCAATACGTCGCTGGGAATATCTGCTCCCTCACCCCCTCCATTTCCAGACAAATGATTGGGCGGCTAAACTATAAACTCTAAACGTGCTCGGGTATATACACACAATCTCATCAATTCCAGCTAAGGACCGAAAGGTATCGGTACACATTCTGGAAAATGGTGAGGGAAGGAGGTAAGAGTTTCCTCCGAGTAAAAGCAACCTGCAGCGTTCTTCAGGCAATCGCTATGTGGAAATAAATGAGAAGGTGGTCATTTTGGCAATAACATTTTCCTCTTTTTCTTTCTTTATCTATGCGTCTCGCCTCTGGAAGGGGTTGCTTCGGAGAAAATTAGCTTCCAGTCTTTACCGAAAGTTTTGTAAGTACAATATTTTGAAATGACGTTGCTACCTCCATGTCCATGATGACAGTTTAAAATTGCTCAAGTAATTGTAATAACTCCATACTCACACATTTTTACGGATATTAATTTTCCCCCTATAGATAATCAAACCAGGATTTCCCTTTTACCTTTCCATAATAATAATAATAATAATAATAATAATAATAATAATAATAATAATAATAATAATAATAATAATAATAATGTGACACCATAAGAAAGATATGTATCTCCTGAAACAGGTACACCATAACTAAACTTGAAGTGCAGAGAAAGATTCTGGAAGCCTGCTTCTGTGAGTTTTCCTTTACTAGTGTATTTTTCCAATTCGGTGGTGTTGAGAGCGTCCCATTCCCCTAAAGTAAGACCGATACTATTTTAGAACTTTAGTCTTTCCATAATCGTTCTCATGTAATTCATATTTCTAATCATTTCCTTCAAAAGTGTCCAATAACAACAACCTCCTCAAACAGTGACAACAGCAGCAAAATCAGTTCTGTTGAGATTACCGAAACTCCTATTAATAGTTGGTACAAGAATTATTCGTGCTGATAATTATCAACCACCATCACGAACAACAATGGTCTAAATATCAGTAACATCAACATTCTTATTTTCATTACCGTTAAAGTCATCAAGTTCACATTTACATAAACTACGACATTCCCCTCAAGTCAACCAACCTGACATAAACTCAACATGCAGAAAATTCTGTTCCGCGGCTTCATGCCCCAAGGTCAACCTCCGCGACGCTGGGCTCATAAAGCATAGCCCAGCCGTCTTTGGTGATAACCCATTTCAAGGATCAAAAGCTATTCTGACAATGCCTGCATAAACTCGCTCATATGAAAGTCGAAGCTCAGAGCACTTGGTGAATGACGATTTACATCCCAATTTGATCGTGGATGAGGTAATTACCCTAATAAATAATAATGACCCCAATAAATATGTATAACTTTGGAAGGAGTTTCCTTCACGTAAGAAATTTGCAGTTCCTTAGTTAAAAAAAATTAAATGTTAAGTCCCAACAACTTTTCCCTGTCTGGACACCAGCAGCTGGTCTCAAAGAGGGAAAATAAAATATTAATCTATTTGTCTCTCTCATTTGAACCCCCTCCCTGGATTACTGTTCTGTACATCATCTCCTCGGTCAACTTCGATCGCTCCTCATTTTTTAAATTTCTTAAATTAATTCTCCCTCTTCTGCCTTTGCTGTGACACCTTTAGAATCTAAACTGTATATTGTTGCTACTTATGAAAGAGTTGCAAAATGGAAAGCCGCATTACAGACATAACATTCACGCATACCATAAGCAATACTGCTCGGAAGTGTCTAATTCACATGCATACATATCAATTTATTGGATTATCTCCTTCGTTAATCATTAGTTTTTCAATTCTCTCTTTTCACACACACGTGTATTTTATTCGGAGAAAGCTTATTTTGCAAATTACTGGTGTATCACATTTGTTCCGTATGATGGGCATCTCTTCAATAATCAATAATAAACAAAAGCTAACACTACAACAACCACACCTAATCATGAAAAATGCAGGCGTTGGCTTCAATGACGACATTTCCCATTTCGAAGCACTCAAAACTTCTAGACTGGCGTACCAAGTAGGCAAAGAGGGTACACACACGCACGCACACACACCACCTGCAATGTGCCTTATCCAAACTTTGTACTCGGAGCAGGATTGCGTGAAAAGATGTTGCAAAGGGTCATTTGCATAAACCGAGTGCATTTGTTGTTTCACGAGGCTTTGGTGGTGTTCTTATTTAAGCGGAGGCTCGGCTCCCCCGATAATGTTATCCCATCTCGTTGGGAACAATAAACGATCTCGGTTATGGTTTCATTTATAATCCGAACGCTAACATCCCAAAAAAATAAATGAGAGAGAGAGGAAGAGAAAAAATTATAATCCAGACGTTAACCCACAAAAAGATAGGCAGATCATTTTCATAATATTACGGAGTCATGAAGCAATGAGACAGTTTTTATGCATACGTGGACACGAATATACACACATGAATTATTAACACTGAAGGCAGAGTTGAGGAACATTATTGTTAATTGTAACAAGAATAAATATAACATGCATGTATGTATGTATATATTATCGCATAGCTTCCCTATCATTGAATTCGCAGGACATAACTTTCCTCGATGATTCACCAAGTGTATTATATACGTAAAGACAAACATATATAAACACATACGAATAGAGTAACAATTTTTAATCAAAGCAAATCCAAATGCAACTAGATCCGGCACTCTAGATAGTGAAATAAATAACTTTATGCTCTCTCCTGTATTACAACTCACGAAACAAAAAGCTAAACTGAGGCAAAGTAAATAAGCTAACTAACATTGTACAAGGGAAGTAGCAGTACAAGCCAGACTCAAATAGGCTACGTATGTATAAAAAATCTTTTTCCAAGACCCGTACTAGATCTCACAAGCAAAACGTCCAACAGTGGAGCAGTGAAACCATCGCATTTCAGTTCACATAATATTTTTAACTGCTACAGACCTTCAAATAAAAAAAATTAATATTCTTGGTCTATTAATTCTCTTTAACAAAAACATTTCAGATTTTACAGTGCCTGAACGAAATCACAGTCAATATTACATTAGGTCCCTGATGACAATATTTGTACAAAAATTAACAAAGACTATTTGATAACATTCTGGATTTGACTCTGAAAAAGTCAAACGACACCTAATATTTGCCATGTGTGGCGATGAAAGACTTTTCTATTAAATAGTCGAAGATTACAGGATTTGGGTGGTAAGGAATTCCCAATTCTGCAGGAAGTGCGAAAAAAGATGGTTCAAAATGACTGACCTTTACATTTCTAATGTTCACGAAAATCTGTAACAGAGATATGCACGACGAGTTTCATGTGCATTGGGAAGACAAGACGGCGAGAAATTAGAACATAATAAGAATGTGAGAGAGAGAGAGAGAGAGAGAGAGAAGAGAGAGAGAGAGAGAGAGAGAGAGAGAGAGAGAATGTTAACCCTCCGAATGATACTGTAAATAACTTTTGTTGAGTTTTCGCAGTTGCATGTATGTTGCAAAGAAATTTGTGATGAATTGGTGGATGAGGTTCACATAGAAGATAGCTATTCGGTCTTTTTGGTATGATCCCTTTGCCGACTGTTGCCTCGTCCCATTACGAAACTGCATTTCAGCGGTTACAGATCAAGAAGTTTGCCTTGGAAAACATATAAAAACATTTAACCATTACCTAAATATATCATATCTTTAACATACGAAAATGCATGCACTCAAAAACTAAACTTTTTCTTTGTCAACCATAGTACAAGGTGCTCACATTTCTCTTCGCCTATATATTTTATTAACACCGGAACTAGGAGCAGGTTTCATTTTTTAGTATTTTCTTAACAACCCTCGTAAAGGATGATTTATCTCAGACTTTTCATGTAGGTAACCTAATTAGGGATTGGTAGTTTCATGATCCTCTACTTACTAACAACCTACGTTGGAGTTCATATTTTTCTTAGCCTCTTCTTATTAACTTCCTAAGTATGAGCTCACGTTTTTCTTAGCCTTTACTTATTAACATATTAAGTAGGAGCTCATATTGTTCTTAGCCTTTATTTAAGATCCTAAGTATGAGCTCATATTTTTCTTAGCATCTACTTATTAACATCCTAAGTAAGAGCTAATATTTTTCTTAGCCCTTACTCACTGACATCCTAAGTAGGAGCTCATATTTTTGAAACATTTTCTTATTAACAGAACGAGTAGGAGCTGACATTTTTCCAAACTATATCGTAAGGTTGCCATCTAACAAAATTCTAAGCACAGGCCCCGAATCTCCCTTCATCCCTGTGTCCACTTAGCATATCACCAAAAACACACTTGTGATCCAAAGTGGCAGCAGTGCACGTAGCTTCATCGAGTCTCTTCATCCCTCAACTGGTAACCTGCAACCCAGGATACGAGTGACGTAATTGACAATAGAGTACAGAGCTCCATAAGAAGCTAAAAAATCAAGGGACTAAAACAAATACCAAATTGCATTCGGTTAGCAAACTTCCCCTTTTTACTTGGATCTTTTGGTACGCATGGAAATTGTACGTTCTTCTTGTTCCCAACATTCATTAATTAATATATACATATATATACATATATATATACAATAATGTATATATATATATATATATATATATATATATATATATATATATACACATACACACACGAGTATGTTGTGTGTGTGTCTGTCTCGCCTATTTTAGTATGCCTAGGATGGACTTCCCTAACACGTTACAATAGCAGGATACCTGAAATAATAGTATGAAAATTATACAACTCATGCATAAACAGTTAGCTCCCCCTGGTATAAAAAAAAAAAAAAAAACTTTTACGCTAAGAAGGAAAGATATTGCAAGACAGAAAGGAATTTTGAGCCATATGAAGTTCGTGTCGTGACTACGTGGCGAACATTCTATACACGCAAACCATTCGAGCCATGTGGTGGATTGTTTACGTCTTCGAGGGTTGGGAAAGGACATGAGAGAGAGAGAGAGAGAGAGAGAGAGAGAGAGAGAGAGAGAGAGAGAGAGAGAGAGAGAGAGAGAGAGAGAGAGAGAGACTTATTTCAGAATGTAAACACTGTCTGGCAGAGAAGATTCGTCTGAAAACAGTTACGATACATACTCCAAATTATGTTTCCCAAACATGGACAAAAATTTTCAAAAACAGAATTAAGTGCAATGACGTTCACTCTTGGGTACAAGTTGAAAATACACGTCCTCGTGCTCCAAGTTTAAAAACTAAAAAATATATCTTCCTCTATAACTGCTGATCAAAGGTCTGTGGCATCTGTTTACTCCAGAGCCTGCAGGTAAAAAAAAAAAAAAAAAAAAACTGGAATATATCTTTATTTAAACCTCAAAAAGCAGATATAAACCATGAATGGAAACGGTGTGACGAACAGGAAAACCCTTTATAATTTCTGACAAAAGATGAAGACGAAAGCATTCACACGGAATCTGCATTAAAAAATGAAAAAGGAAAAGAAACCCATGACTCAACTTGAAATAAAAGACGGATCCAGACGAAGGAAGAAAGTGCGTGATCTGGACACAGGTTTGGTCCGACAAGAACTTGCATCAAGACGCTGCTGGGGCTCGAAAGAAATCGGTGAATAAACAGGCAAAATAATCCTGCAAACCCCTTATTCTTTATTCAAATCCTTTAATGACACTCATCCCGCCAGGCTATTAAGAAGATTATTCCGATCAAATTGCAACCTAAAGAATACTATAAACATAATGAATTTTAGATTCTTCCTCTTCAAGAAAATCGAAAATTGTTTGTTAAATTCATCATGGATCTCATCCACAAAAAAGAAAAGTATGTAATGTGTGAAGAAAGCTGAAACAACCAAGAAACGAAGAAATACACATGAACGCACTCAAACAAATCGATAAAACAAGCTTCCAGACCACTTCCAAGACGAAGCTCACAGAGTCATCAATTCCTGAATATCACTCTCAAACGAAATACATAAATGACCGAATAGGCCTATTAAAATGTTTAAGGAAATGAAAAATAAAGCAAAATGTCAATGAGCAAAAGCACGAAATGGCAGCGAAGGAAAATAATGGCCCAACACACTTCCTGGTCACTTCCGCCGACGGCTTCTGTCGTCAACGTAAATCTGTGAAAGGCAAATCAATGGATACGTCACTCAACTTACTGCACCGTGACATGAAAAGGCCCTTCGAAGACATAACCTCAGGGGCAATGATCGAAGCTGAATAATCTTGGCATTTTCCATTGTTGTTTACTTCTGTCTAGTTGTCTAATATATTGCTTTAAAATTTATACGAACGATGCCAATCATTCTACGCATTTCCCTGGAAATATTGTGCGAGCCTAATAATGCAGGTAATTTTGATGATAAATTTTCAAATGGTATAAAACTGTCTTCGTTAGTATTATACAACAGGAGTGCCTTCCTGTGGCCCGTGTACGAGAGAGAGAGAGAGAGAGAGAGAGAGAGAGAGAGAGAGAGAGAGAGAGAGAGAGAGAGTGGGGCTAGCTACAGATAAAGAAAAGAGCACAAGAGTCAGTGAGTCATACCTGAACTACTTAACTGCGGATGAGCCCCGCGCGCACCAATATATGCATACATACATATCGGCTATTTGTGTGTGCATACACATACAAAACCCTGGCATCTATAAACTTCATATATCCTGCAGCAGTCAGTAAAACAAAAGCCCTTTCCTTCTCTCTCAATTATGTCATCGTGTTATTTTGCGCATTCGCTGAGAACCAGGTTAACTTTAAAATACCCAACTGAAAAGCAGTTATTCGGAAACAAAAATACGTTTATGAGCAAACAGCAATTTCAGTATTGTATGTTACTCATAAGCAAGTCTTCTCTCGGAAGCCATTTGGCCTTGGGGAAATAACCTAATTAGCGACTCGTGTTAAATAATACCATGTTATTACCATCTCTGCAGCTGTCGTTGCTGATACTATCATGTCACATTGACAAAAGCAATGTACTAGTGCCATACTTTCCTCTACAACGGAGATGACAGTAAGGGCACACATACTTTTACGCGTATATACGTTAAGAGATTGACAAGTTCATCTAATAATAATAAAAGTAAGTATACCTTAGTTTTACCAGACCACTGGCTGGGAACAGCTCTCCTAGGCTTCCCGAAGGATTAGACTTATTTACGTGGCTAAGAACCAACTGGTTACTTTAAAATAATAATAAATAATAATAATAAAATAATAATAATAAGAAGAAGAAGAAGAAGAAGAAGAAGAAGAAGAAGAAGAAGAAGAAGAGAAGAAGAAGAAGAAGAAGAAGAAGAAGTAGTAGTAGTAGTAGTATTAGTAGTTCGGGTTACTTCAACAGATGTCGAAACCAAACTTTGCCAATGCACGCGTATATATATAAACACGATATATATATATATATATATATATAGATATATATATATATATATATATATATATATATATATATATATATATACCCTAAATCTAAGCCAACAAATCCCTAACATCTTGTAATGAACAAAATGTAATCTAGAGTTAATCTACAACTACTTCGCATCTTACTAAACATATTCACACGTTTATAGAATTACAAAAATAATCACAAATTAGCATAGTTAACTTTAAGACCGTTGGGTTACAAAGGATAATTTCTAATCCACTCCCATTTCATCTTGGGACTTTCATCAACTATATACATGAGACATGAAGAATTTTAGAAGTATTTACTTTTTACGTATCTATGGGGCGATACGTCGGTAATCACCTAACAATTTTAATTACCTCGTGTGTGTGTGTAACAAAACTATTTGGGTATGCTGGTTAAGCGAGGAAAGTCTGAGTGAAAAAGGAGTGCGGCTGAGAATATTTTCGCCTTTTTTGTTTAAACTTAGTAGATATTATTTAGATGCCGGCAGAGACAGGCAAATAGGATGCACAATAGTTTCTACCAAAACGAAATAGCTTATATTACGTATTAGATTATGCACTGAATTGATATTTACCTCAACAGTTTACACACACTCATTTTACTCTGTTAAGTCAATTATCCGTGAGCACGAAAATAAATACAAGTACGGTACATTTAAAAAATGAAAAAATGAAAAAAACAGGACGTGTCTGAAGAAGTAAACTGTTAAATGCATGATGTATATTTTATATACCTCTTGCATTTTATATACCACCTAATCCTTGGCAATGAAGCTATACAGTTTAAAACAAGAATTTTTTTATTATGACCTCGTACAAAAATTCATGACAGAGGAATGTTACATAAATGATTGATATCCTACTATGGATGACTAACGTTTCGTATAACGCGTACAGCATCAGTGCCAGTTTCCTGGAATCTTTGTGCACATATGCTACTAAAGTCCCGTGTATCTCTCTAAGTAAGCACGGTTACTGTAAAAAATATCTGAACTAATTTTATTTCCGCCAATATGTGAAAAAATTAACTATACTAGTGATAAACGACCACAAAAAATAATAACTAAAGAACCAAAACGTCACAGTAAAACCAAAAGCCATAGTTGCTGCCTTGCAATTTGACCGGAAATGACTAAATGAACTTAAAATCTGGTAGAGAGAGAGAGAGAGAGAGAGAGAGAGAGAGAGAGAGAGAGAGAGAGAGAGAGAGAGAGAGGAACTGAAATCCATTTCACGACTTTTCGAACACGGTTCCTTAAGATGAACTACCGTACTACTTTTACTCTTCGACGTAATCTCCTGCCACCACTTTCCCTGGTCTGACGCTGAACACTTGTAGCAAATTGGAACGCAAGATTCCCCCTCCACAAGGCTACGAGGCTCTCAATTCGCCTTTTATAGGCTCAAAAAAAGAAGGGGGGAGGGGGGGAAGTGGGGGTATAGGACGTCAACGGAACACACCGAAGAAAGCAAAAAGACAGCGATGAAAAGAGAGAAAGTCACAGTAAAATGTAAAAAAAAATATCTACGTGAGATAATCATGCATACAAAAAGCCAAAGAAACAGCGAAGATCTAAAACGAGAGAGAGAGAGAGAGAGACGGCAGCTGAACGAAATGAAAATGAAGGAGTGGAAGAGAAGACAAAGGGAAGCGGGGCGAGAGAACTACGAGTAGAGGGAGGAAGCAGAATATAAGTTATGAAGGGGACACAGCAAAAGTTATGGGTGAGAGGGGAAGAGGAAATAGGAAAGCGAAGAGGACGAGAGAATGAGTAAAAGGCCAAGGAAGGACTAAGGGGGTTTTCCAAGGGTCCGGCGGCGGCTCTCGAACTTTTCCGAAACCTACTTCCCCCATTTTTGCCGGCAGAAAACCCAATTTTGGGGACGAATGACCATTGCAGGATCTAGAAAAAGTATTTTCAGGGTTTATTTCTTCAATTTGCTTCTTTTGGTGATGGCTTTTCCCGGCCAGAAGATTCGAGGGGATTTTGCTTAGAAGCAGAACTTCGGCGCCGGGCTTGAAACAGCTAAGACAGGGTGCTGATGGCGTTGCTGCAACCTTTGAATGAGCCCCACCCCCTCTCTCTCTCTCTCTCTCTCACACACACACATTCAAGCTTACTCTAGCTCTCTTAAGATTTAACAGTGATTCCCTCTCTCTCTCTCTCTCACACACACACACAAACACATTCAAGCTTACTCTAGCTCTCTTAAGATTTAACAGTGATTCTCTCTCTCTCAAACTTACTCTAGCTCTCTGAAGATTTAAGTGTGACTCTCTCTCTCTCTCTCTCTCTCTCTGAGGATGCATCAGTACTTACTTTAAAAACAGCACCAGCCTTTCCAGAGTAACCCAATTATTTTCACCAATACATACCTGAAAAATAAAAAAGAAACAAAAAAGGAGTTACAATTGTTGGAGTTTTTAGAATTTTGGTGTTCGTCTCTTAGAAATTAAATGTTCCAAACGTACAATATATAAGTCTGAAGACAACTTACCTGCTCACAAGCGTTTACTTATCATTCATTGAGGCAACTGTCACATTACTGCTACAAATGAAAGCAAACGAAAGCAAGAGCAAAAAACTATAACAATGATTAGTGCAAGGTCTTGCTTCGAGCAAATCGCTGCAAACAATCGCATAAGGAAAATTCACTCTATAAAATAACCTGCTGCCCAAAAACGCACTCAACCCGAACGAGTGTTCATGCCGATCAACAAAAAAACGGAACGCTTTACTGTAAAATTTTATAAGGGAACAGTCTCTTTTCTTTGTCAGCGTTTTACACCTATGTACATATCTGATCTCTGTTAAATTTTATATTCATTTTATCGAGGTGGTATAAAAATACGAAAAACTATAATGAAACTTTTTGCTGGCTTTAAGCACCAGCACAAGTTAAAGTATAATTTGAGGCCTTAAATATATTAAATAACGTGACGTTAAATCTTACATTCCTACAGCACACTACTAACTTAATAAAAAAATATACAAAACTATACTTGACATTTGGAACATATTAAACCAGAGACATAATTGATCGCAAATCTTATATAATGCCGCTCTCAATACATGTATATGTGTATTTAATGTTGCTCTCCATACATGCGCATTTATTGCTACCCTATACAGTTACAGAGACATATCTTTATTGTACATGTGTACATATATATCTAATGTTGCTCTCTTGCCTGTACCCGCTTATTTAATGATGTGTTCCAAAAGTGTACAAATATATCCAATGTTATACCCATCATTACGTATAAGTGCATATTATACGTTGCTTCCCATGTATGTACATACGTATTTAATGTTGCTCTAAATCAGCGTGCACGCGTACTGAATAAATAAGCGTGCATGCATACTGAATAGTCTCCATTAGTGAACAAGAGTCTCTAATGTTGCACCGCATCTGTGCACATGCTCATCTGATGGTAATCTCAAAGTGTACATGCATATTTCTTGAGCTTCATAACTTTACATAGGAATTTAATTAACGTTACTCGCCATATGTGCACATGGTTATTCAATGGTATTCTCCATTACCTGCACATACTGAAATACTACTTTCCTTATATGAACATATTGCTTTTATATTACTCTGCATATGTATGCTCGTACATGCGTGATTTTAATGTTATTCTCCGTATGTGTACAAGGGTATTTAATGTTGCTGTTCCCTACGTGTGTATGCATTTTTGGTGTTGTTTTTCATACGTGTACAACATGTTCGATGCACTTCTGTATGGCCGTGCATGATTACTTCACGTCGCTCCCCATAAGACATATCTCCGTATTTGGCGTTGCTCCCCCTGCGTGCAAAAGCTTATTTGACGCTGGTCTCCATACGAACATATTCCAAGTTGCTCTGAAAACGTGTGTATGCACACTGTTGCTCACCGTACATGCGAATTTAATATCCTTACCCCTATTCTTTTTATTTTTCTTATGTTATGAATTGTGACTCTCATGCATGTGACGTTTAACCCGAATCTCCAAGCTGAGCCTTGATGGACAAAAAATAAGTACGGAAAGTGTAAAAATAAATTCCATTGGTCTGAATGCCTTTCGCTCAGAATAAAATGCAAAACTGAGTTTCCACGCCTCTACTTGCTTCCTGTATGTATGCAAAACCTTGACCATGCCCACGTCTATTTTTCTTTTACAATGGGAAATAGTGACTTTTCTGTCCCTTATTTCAGAGCTATTTTTTCAACCACTTACGCGGTTTTATTAGTTACTGGGACATAAGGCAGCAAAATTGGATATTCCAAGAGAAATGAATTGATTCCTCACACCCATTAATATTACATACACACACATACACACACTATATATATATATATATATATATATATATATATATATATATATATATATACTATATTATATGTATATATATGTATATGTGTATGTATAACTGATTCACGAAGATATGGAACGTGATGAACCTATAAATAAAGGCAGATGTCATGAAGGAAAAAAAAAACCGAGTGGTTGCTAAGTCTTTCGACACAACAGTCTGCTAGTAAATGTCCGTTATGTCGAAAGGCCTAGCAACCACTCCGTTGCTTTTTTTCCTTCGTGGCATTTGCCTTTATCTATGTATAAAATGTGTAATGATAGACAGATATATATATTCTCCGGTTTTGCAATCATGTTTCAAGAAGAGAAAATATGTTACAAATGCAAAACCAGATGAAAGATAAATAGATAGATAGATAGACAGACACAGACAGATAAATATAGATATATACTGTAGATAGGTATATTTTCCGGTTTTGCAAACATGTTCAAGAATAGTAAATGGACTATAGGCTAATTACAAAACTCAACTGAAGGATCATTAAGATAGATAGATAGATAGACAGACATATAGGTATATTTTCCAGGTTTGCAGTCATGTTCTAGAAAAGCAAATGGATTATAATTACAAAACTAGAATGAAAGATCATTAAGACAGAGACAAAAAAAAGGGATTTATCAAAACTGCATAAATAGTTATCAATAGAAGAACAGCAAACATGTGTACACGTTATTAATTATATATGCTTCCTTTTGCTTAATGAAAGTGACCTGAGAAGCAATATTAACAAAATCAGGATATAAACTTATGCAATACAATTCAAGTTGATTGCAAGCGTAAAGTAAATGACATTTTTTTCCTCAGCATCCTCAAATCATATGGTAATTAAAGCACGTATCAGAACATCCCGAGTTGATACTTTGAAACATAACAGTAAAATATGCCTTCCAGGTAAGCTAAAAAGCAGAAAGCCATATTATATTAATGTATTTAAGTGTCCATTCCAGTCCTGGTAACTGAATTATTCTTTAACAAGTGGTGCATTGCTGTGCACCTGTACGGAATTATATGTCACAAAAATAAAGTTTAATTTACCAAAGACGGCTTATTACACATATTTCTGGAAACTTGCTGACAAACAAACTACCGTAAGAGCATGAAGAATAAATATTATTATTATTATTATTATTATTATTATTACTCAGAAGATGAACCCAATTCATATGGAACGACCACACAGGGGCCACTGACTTGAAATTCAAGCTTCCAAAGAATATGGTGATATGGTGTTCATTAGAAAGAGGTAACAGAAGGTTATGGGAAATACCGTAGAGAACACATTAAAAATCTACCCTAAAACGTATTCAAGTATTATGATACAAAGGACCAATCAGCCTCAAAGACTCTCACTGAAACTGCAAAATTACGTAGGAATTGACTTGGCAGGTTACAATGGTGACGTTTTACAGGAAGCTATAATGTCACAGCTCTTTTTGGTCATTTTTATGATTAGGGTAGCCAACGTTTACTGCAAGTTATATGGCATACAGAAAGTCTTTATAGAGCTTAAAGGGCTTTTATGTAGTAGCGTTCTCACAGCCATGTCAGTGGCAGTTAAATTTTCTATAACGACTCCTAGGTTTGACCTTTCTAAAGCTAGTCAGGTTATATAGGATTTTTCCTTCTTCTTACGTACTCCGTGATGATCCTACCTAATAGAAAATAGTAGTTTCTGTTTACATTCGGTTTCGGTTATTAGTAATTTAAATCCATCGTACGTCCTAAAAGTCAAGAAAACTTCAATTTATTTTTACAAGGACCAGAGGACATGTTTTCCATTTAATTTACCATAAATCACAACGTAAAAAAAATTTACAGAGGCATTCACTTCTACCTAAAAGATAATTTCACCTATTTTAATGTCTGAACAAATCAAATACTATGCTTTCCAAGTAATTTATTCCAGCCCGATACCATTAACAATGCTTGTGTTATGATTGGTAAGAGAGTCATATCAATCACGAATTGTTCCACTGTTTGGAACAGTGGTCCTGAATGGAATGCAAAAGCACAAACAAAGGTGAGGTCACTCTCTTCAATCTCGTTACTATTCAAGTTCAATGAAATTGCACTGACGAAAACAAATCCTCCGTGTTGTGGTCGTCTATCCAAATTCCACGAAGTTGGTATTCCCAAAAACTTGCTTTTTTTTTCTTTTCAAATAGCCCAGACCCGAAGAAATCATGAAAAAAGACAAGGCGAAAGAATCATGAAGAAATAGGTCAGATCTGACTCTTAAGAAGTTATGTCGGGGAAAACAGGAGGAAGGATATTCCAAAGCTTGGTAGTAGGAAAAACGAAAAACACGTCACTGACACTGCCTTGTTGGGTGGGGAATTATTTCTGCAAACGCAATATCTGCGTATTAAAATGGTCTGACGTCTATAGAAATGTGACCATACAGGTATTAACTTTTTAGTGGTCATAACAGTGTTACCTTCACAAATGAATGGATGGCCACAGCGGTTAATTCTAAGCTTCACTGCCATAGAAAAAGTATAACTTAATTTTCTCACAGTAACATAAATGCTTAGAAGAGCATGTAAATATTTAGCTTGTACTTGAAATAGTTACATCAAATGCTGCCATTCAAACAAAAACAGAGCACTGACAGGAAAGGCTGAAATATATATATAAAAAATGATCGTAAGGAAATATATAAGAAAATTCCCCAAAATTAAAAAATGTGAAATCTAATTACTTATTCACCTATTAATCAAACGACTGGGTGTCCTGAAGTATGGCAAAACCCTAATAAGCAAGTGCTCTAAAATGTAATATGAAACTACGTACAGCCTACGAGGGCCAAACAAACTGTTAGGGTAAGCAGACGAGTTTGTAACACGCTCACGCAATTTCCATATATTACTACAAAACTGTCTACCACTCGCTTACAGGAAACCAACAAGTCTTAGAGAATTCGAAAATAAATTAAAACGCTGGAGATTATAAATTAATCGAGTAATGTTTGTTAACCTCTTTTTCCTGTCAAATCTGGCAATGTCGTCATATTTTGTAATATTTATACGATTTCTATCGACAAGCTTTATATTTGCCATGTCTATACACATTACACAAATACACAGTGTTTAACTGTTAGCTACACAAACCTCCTCTATGACAATCGTTTACACATCTTATATTTCTCTACTTCACATCGCTTTATTTCTCGAAGCATTTTCAGAAGGGCCTCTAAAAACGTAAAAAAACCTTTTACTTCCGCTGCTAGAATAAACTTGGTACTGACAAACATCATAACACAGTGATACTTTGGCTTTGATGACAAAGTATGTAGGAAACGGACTTACAATAAATAAATAAATAAATAAATATATAAATAAATAAATAAATAATCTGACTTAAAATGAAATACTAAAAAATTGCAAGAAGCTAAAGCGAACCATGATTTTTACCTTACAAAGTATTACGAAAAATTCATAAATTCATATTTAATCTGGATACGAACAGAACCGAAAAGAATATCTATTTACTGGTGATCTCGCAGTCTCTCCAAAGATCTTCAGTACTTGAGGTTCTTCGAGGAGTTTTTTTTGCATCCTCCAGACAGTGAAATTACCAATTCTCATTCGTTTTCTTTTCTCCCGCAATTGCCTTAATCCCCTCTTGAGTTGGAGAACTTCTTTTAACAAACACCATTTCCATCAACAGCTTTCAATAAATGCTACATCAGCCTCCCAATGGCAATTGAAAACCTCCAACTTCGCCTCTTGGGAGTCGCGTACGATCTGCAGTCAGGCGAACAAAGCATCTTTTCCAAAAACAAATTCACTTCTTTGGAAATACTGGTGAACCTGTACTATCTCATTCTCGCGACAGATTTATTTACAGTAATTTATATACATACATACATACATACACATACATATACAAACATACATATGTATATATATGCATATAAATTACTGTAAATAAAAGTTTTATAGAATAAGATTGTGTATGTGTATATATATATATATATATATATATATATATATATATATATATATATATATATATATATATATATATATATATATATATATATATATATATATAAACACAGCCTTCTGATTGTTTGCGGTCATCTTTTTTATACAATTTTACTCCGATGCAATTTTTATACTCTGTCCATTCTCAGGTTACGCAGTAAGCTGGGTTACTTCTTGGATACTGTACATGTTCATTGGTATGAGTCTAAGCTACAAGGAGAGTATATTTTCTTGGAGAGGGGACAGTAAGGTTGTATGTCATTCTTAGTGTAAATATATCGTCATTCCTTGTGTAAAGAAATTCAAGACTGATACATACACAAACAAACAACTCCAAAAGTGTTTGTGCAAACGGGTCACTCCACTAATGTAAAAAGCCTTTTATAAACTAAATCTAAATGTCATAAGCTATAATAATAATAATAATAATAATAATAATAATAATAATAATAATAATAATAATTAGTAGGTAATAATAATAATAATAATAATAACAATAATAATAATAATAACAATAATAACATCTATGCATACTTATTTTTGTTCCTTTTACTTTTAAGATAACAAATGAATTTCGAATAATCCTATTTCATTTCCACAAAATAAAACGAAGTGACCATAATAAAAATAAAATATAAAAAGCTTCCTAAAAATAAAAGTACATAACACCTGGCTGAAAATTAACTTCCAAGTATAAAAATGCATGAAAAGCTAAATGCATAAACACCTCGCTAAATGGAAAATAAATATTTTTCAGGTGCCGAGTTTTTAATTTAGGATATCACACTAATGTTTCATTAGAGAAAGCAGAGCGGAGATTGCCATCATTTATATTCATGAAGATAATTAAAATTACAGAATAATACGGATGTTTTCTCTTGGGCTCCGGCGGAAGAAGAATCGTTAGCCTATTACTACAAGAGATTTAAAACATTCGCATGCATGCATGCATACGCAAGGGGTGGAGGAGGGAGAGGAAATTATCTCCATTATACGCTCCATTAATCCTTTAACTATAGACTATACACGGAGAAAAAAAAGAACACTACTTAGACTGAATACTTTTGACACACCAGTCAAGAATTGATAAATTAACAAGTATATATGATAAGTGGATTATACACATGTAAAATGAAAGGTATTTAACAATTATAAAGTCAGCAGTGAATTTTGATCACCAGAAATTCCTGGCAGAAAGATATTAAACACGTTTTGGACCTCCAAATGGGTACTTGTTTCTGGAAGTTCACCTACTGAAAATATAAAAACATCATTAAACTATGTTTAATTCATGATACACATGCAATTCATACATACATTCACCCACTAGTAAGGAATCTGTATACCCTCTCAACCTCGATAGTGGAGGTAAAAAAAAACTCATGTAAAACAGTTCCACATACACTATACGTACCTTTATCTAATTATACACATACATACATACATATATGTATATATGTATATATATATATATATATATATATATATATATATATATATATATATATATATATATATATATATATATATATATAATATATACATCAAGATATACTTCACTGTACACATAATGCGTGTGTGCCTATATATTTACACATGAAGGGTCTATGCTTACACACGCCTAATGGCGTTTATATTCATGGGCGTGCAAGACCAGCACAACTACAGAGATATCCCAAATCTACAACAGCTGACGAGACGTGAAATAATAACAAACATGTGACCAAACCCGTCACAATACAACGCAACAGAAGGACCATTCCAGACCACAAACAAGTCCCTCCTGCTTGCATGATCAACATGTAATGTCCGCTTTCACAGAGAGAGAGAGAGAGAGAGAGAGAGAGAGAGAGAGAGAGAGAGAGAGAGAGAGAGAGAGAGGAGCTTCTTTGCTGGTTGGGTGACTAGTATATTATGTATCTAGCTAGCAAGTGTGTAAATTCATACTTTTAGGTAAATTCCTCCGTATATCTAAAATGTAACGGTTTAAATAATCAACATCACTCTCCTCGATATCACAAACACTTGCTTTCGTACGTGCGTGCACACACACACACACACACACACACACACGTATGATTGTGTGTTTTATGCAAGCATATAAATATACTGTGTATTAAATAACTATTATACTTTGACTATCAGTTATTTCCACAATACACAAAATTTCATTACACAAATATATGCGTAAGCATACGCAACAAGAACATAAGCAAGCATAGATTAAGACTTCCCCATAAAAAGACCAAAATTATTTGGGGAAAATTTATATATATACTCTATATATATATATATATATATATATATATATATATATATATATATATATATTATATATATATATATAATACAAATTGCATTTATTCATTGCATATGCACGACAGGCTCCATGATCTAAATTTACATATTGAAAGAATAAGTGAAGTAGATGGGTGTAGGTCGCTCGGACCACACAAGCAGCATCATATGTATAACCTTAGTTTTGCCAGACCACTGAGCTGATTAACTGGCTCTCCTAGGGGCTGGCCAAGGATTATTTACGTGGCTAGAACCAACTGGTTACCTAGCAACGGGATCTACAGCTTATTGTGGAATCCGAACCCATTATAGCAGCAAATGGGCCTATCACCGAAATAAATTCCTCTAATTCTTCATTAGCCGGTCGGAGACTCGAACTCTGGGCCTAGCGAGTGCTAGCCGACAACTCTACCGACTCTGCCAACGAGGAACTAACGACGTTCCCTGCCAATTAGTGATTCGCTATGCAGGGCACCCTCACGGGGAAAACTCTACCCTACTCTGCCCTCTCAGCCTTAATGTCCTGCTTTGGTATTTCTATTGTTCTCTCCTTTATGTGCGCTGTTGCAGATTCCTTTTTTAAGTACATCTGCATCCTGATACGTCAACAAGATGCCGATCGAGAGCCGGAAAGTTAACGGTAATCGCCCGCCTTGGACAGAGGCGGAGAAGTGGGAACAGCCAGCCTGTAAGGAGAGGTCAGAGGTCGCTCGAGAGAATTTGCAACTTACCGTCAGAGCAGACAGATCCTTGTAAGTCGGTCTTCCGACCTCCCTCCTTCTCTCCAACAAAGTGGTCTTTAGATGTGTTAATCGGATCCAATCCCACTGACCCCTTGTAGTAAATTCAGAGCCTGGCTTCAACATCAAGACGCCTATCTTCAGGATAAAGGTACGGTGAGAACTGGAATGGTCCGACACACATCATCTTTTACTATACTTCTTATTTTGCTCTCATATTCACTCCCTTGCAATCTCCTTCGGAGCATCCGTGAGCAGTGTTATTTCACTTGTGTAAAGTAACTCAGAAGTGTTAAGCAGTTTGCATTTTATTTGTTCTTTGAGTGATTTCCCTCTCAGGCTTCAGCATTCCCAAGTTGATCGTGTAAGTTGTTTTGCAATCGAAGCGGCCGTGCGTTTGTTATTGCAGAGTAGGTGATTGTGCAGCTGTGCAACATCTGTTATCCATGGTGCCTTCTCCTCATCTTCCCTGTGAGAAGATCCCTTCAAGATTTTACATCTGAAGATATATTTAACTGTGACCCTATGGCCTACGCTATACAATTCTGTTTAATCTTAATCTAATTTTAGAGGTTCTTAAATTCAGTGTGATTATCTTATCATAAGGTTATGTTAATCTAGATCTAATCTTAGAGGTTCTGAAATCCATTGTGATTATCCTTCCTGTAAGGTCCTGTTTACTCTTAACATATTCTAGAGAAGCTTATCTCATATTGATTTGATCATGGCACTATTTGCTTTGTGAATTAATGGAATTACAGTGCCACGGAGCTAGTGATTTAGCTCCTGTGCAATTTTCTTTCTGATTTGTGTAATCATATCCTATTAATTCAATCCTTGATTTTCCCTTAATCTCCATTAAAATTACCTTTTACAGTAAAACTTTTTCTTACATGTGGGCTCTAGTCAGACGATGTTAGAACTTCAGTAAATTTAGAAATCACGTTGCAAAATCACACTTAAGCCACACTCGTAAATATACATACATACATACAATATTATACACACACACACATATATATATATACAATATATATATATATATATATATATATATATATATATATACACATATACTAGCCTTGACCAACCTGGAGCTGCCCAGGATAACACTGAATGACAATCAATAAACTCTCTCTATCTCCCTCTCTCTCTTTCACTTTTCCCCCTCTTTCCCCTCCCTAACACGCCCTCTTCTCTCTCTCACTTCCTCTCGCTCTTTCTCTCTCTCTCTCACTTCCTCAAGCCTCTCACTCTTTCTTTCTCTCTCTCTCCAACCCTCCCTGTCTCTTTCACTCTTTCTTCTCCCTAACACCCCCTCTACTTGCTCTCTCACTTTTTCTCCCTCTCACTCTCTCTCTCTGTCACCCCTTCCCAACACCACCACCCCTTTGGTGCCACTGATGTCTTACCCCCACAGTATTCTTTTCCAGACAGCGAGTCGTATGTATACCGAAATTACGTATGATAAATTCGTGAAGTTACTAAGTCTACTGCTATAACCAGCCCGTTTCACGGGCAGAACCAGCCCCGTGTCAGATATTCGACCCCCACCCACTTTGGTGCTCGTGATGTCTTACCATTACAGTGCTGATTTCTATATAGTAAGTCACCGTGTGCCAAGTTTGGTTGAAATTGCTCAATGCATTTCAGAGTTATGCTGGCACACATACATCCATTTATATATATATATATATATATATATATATATATATATATATATATATATATATATATATATATATATATATATATTATATAATATAATATAATATAATATATAATATAATATAATATAAATCTCCATTACCACTTTATACACAGCAACATGTACTTACGTAGAGCGCAAGTTCGAACTGTAGGTTGAAAGATGGTATCATTTTTGAAGAAAAGATGTGTGCAGTAAGTTTTTTAAAGTAATTAAGGTACATTTCAGGATATTCTGCTCTCATCATTTATTACATGTGCTTAAAACTTTCTTCTCTTGAAATATATATCTAGTAGAAACGGATGGAGTAAGGAACATCACCATATGTTCTTATTTATTATTAAGTGTAAAAAAATCAACATTTCTGTTCTTTCTCCTATATATATATATATATATATATATATATATATATATATATATATATATATATATATATATATATATATATATATATATATATATATATATATAAATGCTAAAACGGAACGTTGAAGAATCTACTACCTCATGAAACAGATATGCACGTGTGCTTTTGTAACAATGGCAAATACCTGAAAAATACAAAGTTTGCACAGATAAAAAGGCACGGCCAAAAAGAAAGCATTTACACATTTTGGAAAGAGGAAAGTGGGAAATCCGATGCCCTACAGACCCAACTGGACGGCAAATGGAAAAATGTACGATAGCAAGAGCGACTAATAAAAATAAAACTATAGAGAGAGAGAGAGAGAGAGAGAGAGAGAGAGAGAGAGAGAGAGAGAGAGAGAGAGAGAGAGAGAGAGAGAGAGAGAGACTAAAATGGTGAAAGGATAAATCTGTGAATGGCAAAAGCGGAAATTAAAATAAAAAAAAGTGAAAAGCAGAGAGAAAACCGATTATGTCAATAAGTTCATTTACTCTACGACTAGTTTTAGTCATTCCTTTACTCAAGCCAACTTATGTAAATAAAGCTGACCCTGTAATAAAAAGTACTAAAACGACCAAAAGTGAAAACATCATGTTACTGGTATTAAACTTTGAAACACACAAATCTAGTCACATTCAGGGTTACTCCCCATCTCATGTCTTCCACAAATTCGAAATCTTAAATCATAACTAGTTTCCTACGCATTAATTTTCGATTATTTCCAAATACCAGCATTCTGAAATCAAAAGTCAGTGACTGATGAACGGGCTGAAATTAGAACAGCAATCAAGATATTCTTACCTCACCCTCATTCTAAGAACTTCCCCATTCACTGTTAAATTATACAGTAACGATCTATTATTAAAGCACAAACAATATAAGCTAACACGAAGTTTTGTTAATCCTAGAATTTACCTTACAACACAATGAAAAGAACAATACCAATGTCTTTATTTCACATACTTCCTAAACCGTTACCCTAAACGTTGGTAATCACTACCAAATAAAAAGGTTACTCTTATGCAGGGGAACTGTCAAACATCTGAGTGCCTTTGGACAAAACAAACAACCAGAAAAATTGCATTTCAATAGTTCCAATAGCCTACTCATTAACAGATTGCAAGGCTATAAGAAAACCTTTGGAAATATAACTCTTAGTGCACAAAATGTCAAGAACTTACCAGAAAATGCAGGGGTTATGCAACAGAAATCTGTTAGCAATGATCAATTTGCCACAGGGTTAAATAAGCGGATAGGATAGAAGTAACCTCTGGAACTATGTACGGTAAAATTAATAAAGGCCCCCACTATGTTAATCAATATAAGAAACGGTCAATTCCTAAGGCAATTATTAAAGATCTCCTTCTCCAATCGACTGAATCTGAAGAAAAGGCAAATGGCCCGTCAGAACCTCCAACGGGCTCTGTCGACCACAACCACAAATTATTGAGTATTTCACTCAGACGCTTTGCTTAATAACATCTGCGGCAATATCCATTAACCTGTGCGACCTCTTGAAATAAGCAATACTTAAGACCTATCCGCTACCAGAGGAAAGTAGTCTTTCATGCATCAAGCAGGCCCATGAGGAAAAAAAAATTAAGAGCGCGCAGAAGATAAAAAAAAAAAAAAAATTAGAGCGCGAGGAAAAAAAAAAAAAAATTTGGAGCGCGAGGAAAATAAAAAAAAATTTAGAATTCTCCCCCACAAATAGAAAAATCTTACCGTTTTTGCTAAAATCGAGCAAAAAGCCTTTTCGTACTTACATTACAGTGATCACCCTCATCTTAAGTTTATACTGGAGATCCAAAACGTCTGACCAGCCTTGTTAATTAAACAAATAAACGTCTTGGGGTAGTGAGAAATTTCCACGAATTCAGCGTGATCTCGGAATCCTGGGTTTGGTTTATAATCATCTCGGACGTAGATATAAGGCCGACGACATATACTGTACGTTGATTTAAGATCCTTGCTTTGGGCTGTAAAGTTATTGTAATCAAAATCACAGTCACAACAAATCATTAAAATTTAACTCTCTTCAGGAAAGGTTATTGATTAGATTTCTTGCTGTGCTGTCGTCATATTTGCTGATGAGATACTAATTTCTCCAAACTTCGCTACTGTTGTTGTACAGTTCATTTTTGTACGCACGCACACGCTCGCAAACACATGTATATACTCTATAATATAATATATATTACATATACGCACAGTAAACCCCCGTATTCGAGGTGGATGCGTACCGCACGCCCCCGCCAATAGCTAAAATCCGCGAATACTTAAAACCCCTCTAAAAATACTTAGAAATGCCCATTTTGAGAGTAAACACAAAAAACAAACCCCCTAAAAATGCCTATACCTAAGTATTTTAATAGTTTTACCACAAAAAGTGCATTTAGTCATGAAAATGATATGAAAATACAGTAATTAGTGAATATTAGTGAATAAGCATAATGAATAAATACCAAGAATAGAAATAAGCGAACATAGACTGGTTTATCATTTATTCATTTCCGTTTTTTATACCAATTCCAACTTACGGATTATTTCAATACTGGCTGTTTTTGAGTACCATGTGCAAAGTAATTACATAACAAATACTAGCAGGTTAATACTGTTAACGGTGTTGTAACCCATTTATGTATTTAAATATTCTTAGAGCGTTGAGACGAAAGCTGTGCCCATGTGGCATGACAAAGTAATAATTCTTTTAAATAAGATAAGTTAATATATATATATATATATATATATATATATATATATATATATATATATATATATATATATACAGATATAATGTATTTATATATAAATATATATACGTACATAAACATATATTGTATGTGCACGTGTGTACAAAAATCAACTTGAAAACTTCAATTAGTTCTAAGATCTCATCTACTCATTGGCTGTGTGTGTGTGTGTGTGTGTGTGTGTGTGTGTGTGTGTGTGTGTGTGTGTGTGTGTGTGCGCGTGTGTGTGTGTGTGTGTGTGTGTGTGTGTGTGTGTGTGTGTGAGAGAGAGAGAGGGAGAGAGAGAGCTGTTTACTTAACAAAAGAAAATATCAGTGTGTATCAATAGCGAAAGGTCTTATATTCACGAGAGCGATCATGAAGAAGGTTGGATGGTACGGGCGAGGGGGAAGGGGAATTTGGAGGGGGAGGAGTCCTTTCCTTCTATATCTCTGAATAAATTACTGTATGAAGCCTACATCTGTTTACCATTTCATCCTTTTCTAGACCAACAGTATCTGATTTTACAACTGTCATTCACGCAGCATTTGACATTTTCCTCTCCATTAATTTATTTCAACGTTTCTATTTTATCACTCCCCTGTGTCTTCATCTTTACAACAATTCTTTTTTGTTCAAGTGTAACTGAATTTTTTAACCATACATTAATACTGCCACATAAAAAATAATCTGCATATGGTTATGTGTGAATCTACATGCAAAGAAAGAAGAGGCGTGCTGCTTTCATGGTTATTAATTTAAATTTTGGGATATGCAATTATCTTTATATCAAGAATTTTAGATACTAGTACCCCTTCTTGGAATATTTTCTTTTGTAGCCATTCTTGTAAACTACGGCACATGTTTCGTGGAATTGTAAATGAATGAAATGTCACTGCAATGATTATAATTACTTAAAAAGGATTGTATGCAGTATCCTCTTTCACATTTATTATACCTCTTCTATTAAGAAAGCTGGATGCGCCACCT
>NC_089795.1:38205267-38217767 GCF_040412425.1 Macrobrachium rosenbergii
ATATAAAAGGGAGTTTTTAAAATAATTTACGGATATAAAATGTACAACGATCATATCCCAAATTGGTATAACTACATGAAATACATTTAAACAAAGGTTGCTTTGCAATCTTGCACGATTCTTTGTAATCAACCGAGAGCTACTGATCATGCGCGCCTTGTTGGTTCGAAACAAAATGAATACCTTCAATATACCCTTAAAGAAAAAAAAATCGATAATGGCTATCTCAAGCTGATTCCCTTCTTTTATTATTAAATAAAAAAGGGGCTCACTCTACAGTATTTGCCAGCAAGTTTAACAAAGGGAATTTTTGCTCTCTCTCTCTCTTACCACACGGGGAAATCTCTCTTTTCTGTAAACAAGATCAACAAGAGACAGTTCCATTAAAGCCAAATGTTAACAATGTTCGCAAAAAAAAAAAAAAAAAAAAAAAAAAAAAAAAAAAACAACCAAACAAACAGACAAACTGTAAATAACATAATAAACGACAAAATGTTTGATTATTCGCATGTCCCCCATTCCCTGTTATCTACAAAATACATGTGTGCGTAGCCCCTTGACAAAAAAAAAAAAAAAAAAAAAATTCTTGAAAAGTAAAGGAACCCGTTGATGACATTCAGTATATAAGGCTTCCCGTGTAGAAGTAAAAAAACAAAAAAGCTTATGTATATACACCCTGATACGAATACCGACACTCAATCATGGCATTAGGTTTCAAAGACAACGACAGTACAGTGGTGTCAGTGTTATGGCAAATCAAAAACCCTCACTGTATAAATTACTAAAAACAAACATGCAGCTATCTGTGAATTACAATCACTTCAAAAGAGTTCTAACTCTTTTCTCGTTACAAAATGAAAACGCATTAATATGGGTGTGTTTTTGAATTCCGTGAATAGTAATCAGCTAAACGCAATACTTTTCAAACGGATTTCTTTTATCCTGCAAAAAAAAAAAAATAAATAAAATCGTTGTCCCTCGTTCCCCAATGAACACAACACAGCCTTGTAAATTCTAATACTAAATATTCACTATACCCTGGGAATAACTTACACCCAAGGTACTTAATTATAAATACGCGTTTGGGACCCAAACCAGAATTCTAACCTGGCCCTCAGTTTAGAAACAGTGATAAACTGTCAACTTGACCATTCGGCTGTCAAGAGAGGGATAAACTAATATCGACTCTGCTCTAAATATTCCTGTCGAATTCCGGTTCAGTTCTTAGGGTCGCTATGCCATCACATCTCCACCATGATAACTGATCTGTAAGTTTGTAACAGTTGGATAAGTAAGTTTTGTCACTTTTGCTGGCACGACTTTTGTATAATCACAAATATAGTGTCTTTTACCCATTTTTATGAGCATGATCACTCTAAGATGAGATTTTTGACAGATAAGCACGATAAACTGCTGCCCTACAAGACCTCACAACAGAGAAGGGAGGTAAGAATTACTTAGGAGCTCTTCCCCAAAACTTTCTCTTTCCATTCTCCCCCAACCCCAACCCCCTTCCCCAGCAAAGAACCCTCTGGAAACGTCATTAAAAGCTCAAGGAAAAACTTCTCGGGCCCTTAATATTCTCCTTCGTGTCTCGCTGGTGTAATCGGAGGAATTATAACGCTCGTAATATAAATCACTTACTAAAACTTGCAGAAAATTGCTTCCCACATCTTTGAAATTACGGTTTTCTTGCGTAGTCCCAATTAAAGCTTCTCTCTTGCTGTCCCGTCCTTTTGCGGGCCGAAAACTATGAGCAAAGAAATTAATGTAAATTCACTTCTGTGGTCAATTATATGGCCTTGAAAGCAATATACTGTACGTGCACTGTATGATGAATATAAACCTCTGACGTATTTTCCCTTATCAGCCATCGATAACTGCCAGTATGTCTCAATAATTTCTCGAAATTCTTTTGAGAATCTCATCACGCAAGACGTGATGGGGTTTAACACTAAAAGAGAATTATCCTCAAATTAAAACAAATTTATGGAGAAAAAAAAAAAAACCAAAGACAGCGCTGAAACTCCTGACAAAAGTAAGACAAGTGAAAACACCATGAATAAAAAAAAAATACAGACTTTTTCTGCCATATATCAATTTCGTCGAGAGTTTGAGAGTGAAGACTGCGAACATAATAGTATTAGCGTACAATGTTGAAATATTTCTCTTCTGTGGGTAGACAGGTGTGAGGTTTTCCTGATGTAAAGAGCGGCTCCTTCTACCAAGAGGTGATGACGAAAGTTAGGAATAAAAAAAATATTAATACTTTTCAGGGATAAAAACGTGGCAATGAAACGTGTTATGTTAAGATATCATCCACACTGAGAATGGCAAAGAAAATATTACACAGCCTAGTGAAAGAGTCTGTGTAAAAGTCATGTTTATCCGAGTATAAGTTTCCAAAGAATGCAAAGAGAGCCAGGTCATAGGAACGCATGAATAACAAACATGATTTAAAGTCTAGCAGAGTATCAAAGCAACAGACATTGCGGAAAATGAAAGGGGGCATGTACCTTACCAAACTAGAAGTGGGTTGTTAATGAGAGAGAGATATACGAGAGAGATATAGGAAAAGGTAACGGATCAGAACCGCGTTTAAAATGACTTCGCATTGTAAAGAGGAAACTGATGAAAAGTGTAATAATCTAAAAGTTCTGAAAAAATAAATACAAGCTTCAATAGTCAAGAATTTCTGCAGAGTAAATATGTAGGCAGACAAATAAATAAATGTTGCGTACAGGAGTTGAGTTCAGCGAGAAGTGGAAGGTTATGTAAATATACAGAGGACGCAAAAGTTGTTGATAGGGCCGCTACATAGTTTATGAGACAACTCCTCAGTCTTATAGACTTTTTACGCACAATCTCTCTCTCTCTCTCAGCCATCTAGGGAAAAAAATTAACTGAAAAGGAGTACTATCGTTATTAATGACACTGCCTGAACTAGTACTCTACAGCCACAAAGACGTACTTTTCGAAATATTGTGCTCACAAGCAACAGATCATACTATGGTACTTAAATACGAAAAAGGCTTGAATAGCCGTGCTTTAAGCTGCGAACATTTTCCAGAGTTCAGACCTCACACTGACCTACCTTTAGACTTTCGGTCATGGCTTTACCAGATAAACTGTGAAGGATCAGTAAATCCCTTAATCGTTGAAGGTATTTTAATCCGTGTGTGGCCTTGTGGGGATACCGTAAATCTGAACCAACAGTTTCAAGTTATAAAAAAAATACTGACATGTTATAAAAAAAAAAATACTGACAGGGAGACAATATTAAGCGAATGGCATAGTAAACTTGAACAAATTTCCGAGAACGGTAAATATCAACTAAAATACGTGAATAAATACCTGTCAAGTTAAACTGGTTTCCTTTTGTAATATAAACGTTATCGTCATTAACTGTCCTTCATGGCACGGCCGTCAGGCGTACTTTCTAACATTATTAAAGGGCGTCGCTTTCCTTTACCTCTATAAAATAGTGGAGCACACTCAACAATTTCCCTTGCCTGGGGATACAGATAAGCACGTGGGAATCTCCGTTCTTTCGGCGTGGTATTACAGTGACCATGGCAGTGGAGCGTGGGGACCGCTAATCCCAAGGTCAGATTAGTATGACCAAGAATTAATCTCTTCTGACCTCCGCAGGCCCCACTTTATTATATTTATTATGACATTATAAAACAGCACTTGATTAGATGTACCAGATTCAAAATCACACAAATTATTTATGTATCTAATAAGTAGGGAGGAACAACAGACTTGATGATGAGTTATTAAATGTACAGTTCAAGTGTCGTATTCGATGTGGCATCGCTTAACCTGAATACACGTGGCAGACAAGAAGGGTTGGGGGTAAACTGGAGTTGAGAGAGCTGAGAGAGCATGAGCTAGAAGAGAGAGCATGGCTTCATAATCGTGAGGTGAGGACTGCCATATCAAAATATTTCCAATCTGAATCATATAACGATATACATATAGTCAACCTCAGTACTTATCACCCGATTCACTTCTCTCCCCATCTCTTCCCTTCACCCCATTTACAACCCACAGCAATCGATAACAAACAAATACAAATTCATATTTTTTTTCTTTTAATGTAAACGTGCCAAAACCGTTCATTCCTCGTCCATGGTACAATGACTGGTCTATTCGCTTGTGAACGAGAGAGAGAGAGAGAGAGAGAGAGAGAGAGAGAAGATCTTATCTTAAAATGACATTTTTCGTATACGAAACTTTTGTTGACGGATCAGATTTTATCATTCAAAATTTATTTATTAGTGCAATAAGTGTGCTCATCCTCGCTGATCACATGTTGGGTGCGTTCTGTTAAAACGTCATCCTCAAATCATATCAAGAATACCCTGATCACTTGCCATCATGAATGACATCAAGAGTTAGTATAAATTAGTTCTGACAGCAGATACGCATCATCAGTTTTAAACTGGATACGGCAAACGAAAATACACACACAAACGCAGGTGTGTGTGATTATAATGTATGTTTGTATGTATGTATGTATGTATATATATATGTATGTGTATATATATATATATATATATATATATATATATATATATATATATATATATATATAAATTTTATCACACCGTGATTTATATACAATCATGAAGCTACAAATGTTGTAGCATTTGTAAGATATCAAGCCCCAGCAACCTTACTAGCACAGAAATGTGAAAGTTCTTTCATTCACCAGCTTCATTCATCCACGGTCCCTGTCGACCGAACAACCTCCCATCCGCACATATTCATCCGGATGATGTGTGACGAGGTTTTAACCAACTTCCGAGATTGAGGTCAGGAGGCTAACGAACTTTTCCACACGAATATAGCATCATCGTCATCCCCTTCATCCTTATCAACACAATACAATACAAAACGTGTTCCCAGTCTGAAAATAGGGCAGGTGGGTAGCATAACCCTCAGCTTGACTCGTTGTAATAATTGAAAAATCAGACGATGCCCTGACCCTTACGTAATTCACAAAAATTCCGTTAAACTGTGAGACATCAAATCCGGGAAACAACAGATGAAGCCACGAAATTCCTACATTATTATACGTGAAGACACACGAGCTCGCAAATGTAATTAAATTTCTTTTGCAGAAATAAATTATACATATGATAGATAATGAGTTCTGTAGCTCCGCTAATCAGCCTGACAACGGTTCTGGCATTAGCATCTGTCAGAAAACCATTTAAACTAAAGGGATCAGTCGACTACTAATATTATATGAATTCTTTATTCTCATTGCAACTGAAACTTTTTCAGTTTTCTGTATATCTATATTTTACTATCTACATTGATTAATATGCTTCGGATTTCCAACACATCGTTTGCTCTAGATGCGAGTCGCCATCATCTATCGCAAACATCTAAGTTTTCAAGAGCCTCCTGTTACCCTCCAGTTTTTTCCATATTTATTTCTCTCCAAATATTCATACATACATAAATAAAAACACATATTTGCATATGTTCCAATTACGATAATTAGGATAATAATGATAAAATGTAGCCGTTTAAGATACAAATCTTACTGGGGTTCGTTATTCAATAGTTCATTTCTGTTGTTCAAAACGCATAACCGCAGCCTCTAAATCCTTCACGCTAAGACATTCTATACATAACTAAACAAAACCGAATAAGAATGTTTTGTATATGTACTGACCCGATTTCTGGCTTCTATCCCTGCCACTTTACAATAATTTTACTTGCGCTGCCTGTAGTATTTTACTCTGCCTAACAATTCAAACTGTACATGCAGATTTTAAACTAACCTACAAGCACAGCCTTCCATATTCTTAATAAAACTCACTGACATCAGAGGAAAATATAATAACAAAAAACTTAATCATCTTCTACCACCATGAACATTGCCTGTTTTATTACTATTATTATAACTCCCTCGGAGAGTTTTTTCCTACTCAATTAAACTTGCAGATTTCAAACTACCCTACCAAAATGGCCTCCTATATTCTTAGTAAAATTCACTGACATCTGAGAAAATACGATAATAAAACATTCTTCATCTTTTACCGCCATCAACATCACCAGTCTTGTTACTATTATTATTACATCTACCGGAAAGTTTCTTCCTACCCAATTAAACTTACAGATTTTAAACGACCCTACAAATATCGCCTCCCATATTCTTAGCAAAATTCACTGACATCAAGGGAAAATATAAAAATAAAAATAATCATCTTTTACCACCATCCACATCGCCAAGTCTTATTACTATTATTGTTACTCCCTCGGAAAGTTTCAACGGCAAGAGAGGAAATACAAATTGAAAATAAAACGTCGATTGTCTTGGCCCATTTGGAACGAAATGCTTCGGTAGCTTAATGTCTCTCGAGGGGTGGGACAGGAAATAGACAAAAACCCGAAAACGAGGCTTCTACGACTTGGGAATACTCGACTCGCGATATTATCCTACCATACTAATTTTCTCATTTTAAGAATTGAGAGAGATATGAAAACTTACAACATAAAAATGTTTTCAGACCTAATTCTTTCTATGATAATGACTGCAACCTGCGCTAAACTCGAATACATAAACGTTACTATTATCCTAACGTCAAAGTGTAGAGATGAGGTTTTCCACTGTGGCAAAACTTAACTGGATATGAAATCTTGATAAAAACAGGCTTATAAGATAATGCAAAAGTAACCATAAGTGTCACTAAACTTACAAAATAGCAGTCGGCGTAAAATAAAAACGAGTACAGTCAGCAAGCAGTGTTTTAAGGATAAAAGTTCCCAGGTTCGTTTCCTAATAAATAAGGGTTAAAAATAAATAACAGAGCAGCGAAATACGATACCGTAATCACCGCCTCCCCTCCCAACTTAGTTCCTTCGCCTTTCCCAAAACTCGGCGCTGGCATAAAAACCGAGGTAATATATAGTTCACGCGTTTCTGGCCGATTCTTTCAAATGAGAAAGACATAAATCACGATGCCACGCTACATTACACAAAACAACTGCCATACTCATACTGATGACATCGGACGCTGGGGAGAGAGAGAGAGAGTTAACGCTAAGTGGTATACTTCTTTTTCTATGGATAAATGCCCAGCATATGCGCGACTACTGTCTCTGAATTTTTCTAATGTGAGAGAGCCAAGTGAAGAAAGTGTTCGAATATAATACACGTGTGTAAAGGCTACGTGGTGACAAAGAAATGTCATTTCAGAATGTGGCAGCTTGCTCTTCTACTAATGATTTGGTTTCCAACTCGCTTTATATATGGTCATTTCATTTAATGACGGGTTACTCATAAGATAGACAGGTTATTATGAAGACTTTTTACGGGACTTGGAAATATTTCTCAGTGATGCTTTTTCTTATCGCTTCTCTAACTGTACGAAGTTGATTGGAAACTATTATCATGCAAACCCTTGCCGGTGGCCAACATTTTACCCGTCTCAAAATCTGCATAGCACTTAAATCTGGAATGTATATATGGAGGAAACAATTATAAGCTCATTATGATTACAATCTAAATCAATCAATATATACATACACGTACAAATATATATATATATATATATATATATATATATATATATATATATATAATATATATATATATGTGTGTGTGTGTGTGTGTGTGTGTGTGTGTGTGTGTGTATGGCTCTTCTTTTTGGTGTCATGGGCTCCCGAAAATACATTAGGAAAATGTTCCTATAGGGCCAATCCTTTCAAATCTTATACCCATGGCTATAAAATTGCCAAATATCTAATTCCTTTATTGGAGAGCTTTGTTAATAACAACTTAGTCTTTCTAATTCCTCAGAATTTAAAAACAGCATTTTGTGTCAGGATCCAGATTTAGTCATGGCTAGCTTTGGCATACAATCTTTATTTACTAATATACCAGTGGAGAAAACAACTAAAAACATTATAGACATTATTTTTTCAAAGGATGAATGTGTTCACCATGGTTTTAACCGTCTTGATTTTAAGAAGTTACTCGAGTTGGCAGTGCGGGACACTGCCTTTATTTTTAATGACGAGGTATATGTGCAAGTTGAAGGTGTGGGCAGGGGTAATCCACTGAGTTGCACATTCGCAAACGTTTTTAAGCACAAGTTTGAGAGAGAGCTGCTGGACAGTTGTCTCTCTTCTCTTTAACCCTTATTCTATCGCCGACATGTGGATGACACTTTCATTCTTTTTAAAGACCATTTGCACTATTATTCATTCTTACAACGTGCTAATTCTTTACATTCCAACATTAAATTTACATATGAATTGGAAAGCAATAACCAACTACCTTTCTTAAAGACGATTGTGATCCGTGATGACGACCGTTTTCACACAGGTGTTTTTCGAAAGTCAACTTTCACAGGCCTTAGTCTTAACTTTTATTTATTTTTTGTTTTATTAAATCCATTATCTACCATGCTCCACTGAGCAATGACATTAAGTTCTGACTGGAGTCTTTTTCACACAGAAATCGGAATCCTTTACGATTATATTCTTTCTCAAATATGTCAGGAAAACGCTGGACATTTAATTCTCAGCAGCAATACATTTGGCCCATAAACTCAAGTTCTACATACGGTTTCCTTACATGCATGAAACCTCTTTTTTACCTCACTTAAGGAGAATCTTAATTAATTATTTTCCGGCTGTTGATGTTAAGTTTGTCTTAATGAACCCTACGACTATTGGTAATATGCTGCGTCATACAGAGAGATTACCTCCCTTAATGCAATCCAGCGCTGTCTATATTTATACTTGCTGCCGATGCAATACGAAGACTTCCGTTGGTAACACGCGCCACCTGCTTAAGGTGAGATGTGAAGCATATATGGGGATTAGTTTCTGTACAGGGTGTAAACTATCCAACCCAGAACTATCTAATATTAGGAATCATGTGAAATTTTGCAAAAATAATATAAATTATATAAGGATTTCAAATATATTATAAAGTCCATAGGAACACCATCTTCCAATATTTGAAACCCTAGCTATAAAGAAACTAGTTCCCATTAAACAGCCACTTTTCATCTGTTTCCATATGGCCGTAGCTTAAACTAGCCCTCCTTGTTGTTTACTTTCGGTGCATTTTCCATACAGCAACTGAACTTCGTTGAGACAAGGTGTGTCTTTTTTACTACTCTTAACTTTGTGTGTGTTTTTTTTTGCAAATTATTTTATTTCAATGTTGTATCTTGTTTTTATTTTGTTTTATTCAATGTGTTTGCGTGTCAGCAAAAATAATAATTTTGTTATGCTGTAGAGTTTATAAAAGTTTTTAGCCTGGATGATGAGACACTGGTCTCCAAACATTGCAGTTAACTTAAGAGTAAAGTGACTTATGTTTCATGCTGTCTTCTACGCCTTCTGGTTTATATATATATATATATATATATATATATATATATATATATATATATATATATATATATATATATATATATATATATATATATATAATATATATATATATATATATATATATTATATATGTGTGTGTTTGTACAGTATATATAAGAACATAGATATATTAATGCATAAGAAAAAACTTATCTTGCTTTAATTCAATTATTTCAAGAACCAGCCTAATGGAAACCGGACCTTCTTTATGTGCATGCTCCTTTCATTGCATTACTTGCTTAAATTTCCATCGTATAACAAGGGCGAATAATTAAGTGAATATCGTTTCCAGCTTTCACTTAGCTGAGCACTATGAATCTATAAAGCATAGGAAAAAAAGCCTAACCTCAATACACATATCAAGAAACACTTTCAATTTACATTCCAAAAAGAATCTCAAAAATATTACAAGACAATGTTTAGTATTAGCGAATTAATCCCATTAAAGTTATGCATATTAACACTGAGCTGACTGAATTCTGGTCTAGAATTAAGAAGGCCTCTTCGGCATTTAATACGGATGTTTACCTCTCTCTCTAATTATAATTATAATTTATATATATATATATATATATATATATATATATATATATATATATATATATATATATATAGCTTGAAAAATGACTGACGAATGAAGACTTGACTTGTTAGGATAGTATTTTAAATGTAATGCAAGGCTAATTAATTGATTTGAAAGTAATTGGAAACCAGGAATACTGGACGATTACTTGTTAATAAGAATGATAGAAAAAAATCTAATTACTATTGGTTCTGTCAATTGAATGTGAAATGTTGAAATGAACAGGTAGATATATATAAATTATATATATTATATGCGTATGTATAAATATAAATATATATACATACATATGCATACATATATACATACATACATATAATATATATATATATATATATATATATATATATATATATATATATATATATATATATATAGCTACCTGTTCTTTTCAACACTTCACATTCAACTGACAGAACCAATGAAAAACAAATTTTTCTATTATTCCTATTAACAAGTAATCGTCAGTATTCTAATTTTCCAATTACTTTCAAATCAATTAATTGGAAACTTGCATTACATAAAATTCTAACTGCACAATCTACAAATTTTCATTTTGTCTTAATAATTTCAAGACATATATGTGTATATATATATATACATATACATATATTATATATGTGTATATATATATATATATATATAATTATATATATTAGAGATATATATAGATATATATAGAATTAGAGATATTAGAGAGAGAGAGAGAGAGAGAGAAACATCGTATTAAATGCTAAGAGGCTTTCCTAATTCTGAACTAGAATTCAGTTCAGCTCAGTGTTAACATCATAAGTTTAATCGGATTATCTCGCTAATACCAAACATTGTCTTGTAATATATATAACTTTATGTTAATGTCAACGAAACTTCTAGGCAAAGAACATTATTATTCAGAAAAAATTAACAGTCTTTAATCCTAAAACTTCCTTCGTTATACAAACACGATTAACACAAAAAAAGAAAAAAAAATAAATTAAAATTAATCAACACGCTACTTATCATTCCCAAGTTTTCGTACCAGGCCTAAAAAAACAAAAAAGAAAGGAAGGAAGAAATATTTATGATGATAGCATCATCGGTATTAAAATTTCCATGACATTACTTTCATATTTGTCTCAGACCCCACGGAACAACAGCACCCACAAGAGTGTCTTAAGAGAAAAAAACATCAAACAAGAAAACTAAACGTTGAGCTCGCAAAGAAAAATTGCTGTACCAATTATCAAAGTTCAAGCCTAACGAAGCTTCCGCCAAGGCCCACAATCTAGAGAACGTCTTTGCTCTTCACACAAACTGCAATTCTTTTCTTTTTCTTTTCTGTACAGAGAGAGAGAGAGAGAGAGAGAGAGAGAGAGAGAGAGAGAGAGCCCATGTCAGTCGACTTTATCCACCACAAATGTACCTAGCCTGAACTCTCGATCTTCATTGACGTTATTGTCCTTTCTGAACTCCAGTTCAGAAATTCCAAGGTCTTCAATTTACAAAAATTTTAAAACATAGGCTTTTACTTTAACCTATGGTCTCTACATAGCCAGTGGCTCTCTTCAAGCAATAATCCACTTCTTCAAGTACACAAAGTCAGTACCATACTTACCAACTACGCCCTGCTTAGTCCATTATGTCAGGCAGGCAACACATCAATAGAGTCCATCTTCTTTCTTTCATTCATATCGAACTTCCAATGTTTCAATAAGGCCAAATTCCTTTACATACAAAACTGCGATAGTCTTTTCAGCATTTTACTTTCAATGACAATAGGAACCAATAGGAAATAATTTTTTTATCATTTAAATTAACAAATAATCATCAATCCTTCCTGGTTTCCCTTTACTTTTAAGTCAGTTAAGTAGGTCTGCAGTGCTTTTAAAACTCTAACTTGTAGCCTACATCCTGCCAATTCCTTCACTTTGTCTTAGTAATTTTCCAACATATCAATACTACTATCTGTAAAAATTCCAACCTTCAATTATAATTAAGCTACGCCACTTGCACCTTAACCTCTCCCATTGCACAATCTATCATTTTCTGGCGTCACAACTACTAAGGCCACTGACGCCATCTATTTTACTGTCTAATATTCATGGAGACTAACCCAACCTTGTCTTGGATATAAGTTACATGTTCTTATATGCTCTTTTGTATCGAAAGCCTCACGATTTACAGAAATTTATATAATACGCATCCTAAACCGTCGCTCTTGCTTAAAGTCAAATTCTCTATACCTATGTAGCTCTGATACCTTAGATCTCTCACTCTTTCTAGTCCTTTACAATAATATTGCTACAAAGAATGAATTCCGTTGACTGTAAAGAATACAGAAACCAGATCAAATATAACTGATTGTGGTAACGCAAAGGAAGCGAAAATATCTTAATTTAACCTTCTCTAATTCCATACAAAGCATCTCTCCTTTAAACCTTCGAGTTATTTTCCACCTCCGTAATTTCACTGTTACCCAGTTTCTCTCTCTCTCTCTCTCTCTCTCTCTCTCTCTCTCTCTCTCTCT